>NC_056737.1:1613905824-1614205824 GCF_019279795.1 Protopterus annectens
TGCATGTCAACTTGATCACCTCAGTGGCCATGTGCAAGAGACACCTGGAGGAATGGCTGATGCATGTCACTCTCACCCTGAGGGCCACCACTGTAGTGTCTGATGATAGATTGCCTGCTACCAAATGGCAGGTGGCAGGATACCACTGTACACACAACCCCTACACAACCCATCTCTCCTTGGACAATGGCTAAGTACACAGCTATGACCACTTGCAGTGATGCACCCCAGTACTGACACATGTGTACGTGTGCATGACTGAGTATAGCGTGTCTGTGTGTTAGCACACGTGTACTTGGGAATTCCATGAGGGCCTTCACAACCACTGCAACACCCATTGCCATAGCCAGTTGTGGCTGCTGCTGTATGGGACATTACATGTACCCTGTTAAGCTCCTCTCTATACCGGCTACATGAGCCTTGCAGTACCAGCACAACAGTGTTGTACAAATGGGTTGATAGGCATGGGATACCCATTGTGTTCTGGCAAGTGTGTGCATGTGTGCATGTCCATTTATCTGTAGGGTACAGCATTCTGAGGCCACATACACCTATTAGAATACCCACTACTAGACAGTAGTACAGATATTGTTGTTGCTGCCCATAGGTGAGGCATGACAATGCAACACCCTACTATGTGTGTGGCATGTGCATTAGATGCATATCCCTGTAGTACCACTGTTGGGATCTACAATGAGTTGTATCACAGTCATGGCCAATGTGTGATGGTGGGTATGTCAGAGTGTCATCATAGGTTTCAGGGAGTACAATATCCACTGGGGGATGTGGGTGCTGTGCATACTGTCATTACATTAAGGTACACTCAGTACATGTCCCATGTACCACGTTATGGTTACCACTGTCACCATCAACCTTACAGGTAACTGATACCACAATCCAGGCCAGTTATGCATATGCTGTGTTCAGACTACCTGTAACACATTGGACACACGGTCAAGTTAGTTAGCAGTGATAGACCCAGGGCTTTCTGATGTGTGTCTGCCTGTTATGTGTCTAGTAATGTGTATATAAAGGCATGTCACACTATGTATTGTCCATATGCACCCATTACATCCCCCATTAGCATACTGTACGTGTCTGGGAATGTTCTGCATGTAACATATAACCTGGAACTCACCTCACCCTAAACACTGTATGGTGTGTGCAATGGAAGCCACACACTTCAGTATCACTACATACCTAGGTAGGGGTCTAGTCTCAGTGTTGCCAAGTAAGAGTGTGCGTGTATGTGGATGGGTTTACATCAGGTTGCAGATTATACACACCCCAGTAGGTCACCTGTCCATGTGGCACAGGCAACAACTGTTATACAAACCTGTGACATGTTTTCAACTGTACCCCAGATATGTCACAGCCATGGTATCACCACAGTGCCATAGCCTATTGTGCAATATGACTGCAGACCATCCTTGTGCTGACACACGTACACCTACAACACAAATGGATAACATTACAGAGACCACAATCAACCAGTGTTACTAACAGCTAAAATGCATCATTGCTGAATGGCTACACTACCTGACCTATATGCATTACACTTTACTCCTTACAACATGTTACACTGCAGTACTGTGGTACACTGTAGCACAGTCACCATGTGCATCAGAACCATATTAGCCTGTCCCTGCATTGGTATGGATGACGAGGGATGGCACAGGTATCATACATATGCAGGGTGGTTGGTTTGCCAGAGGCTGGCTGGTGGGCCATACATTTCACACCATGTGTGTGGGTGAGGGATGTACTGAGTTGAACTGGGTGTGGTGATGTGGTTTGTTTAGGTATGGGGTTGCCCTAGGTGTGTTTGTATAGTGTGTGGGTATGCATGCACACAGTTCTGCCATGTGGCTGCCCTACACAGGTGTTTATGGACAGCTGCAGACCATAGCTGGCAGGGTGTGCAGTTCACTGCCTCCGGCCATGGACACGTGGACTTTGCCTGCCAGGCGTTCCATGGGCACATGCAGGTACAGGCCTTGATGTGCTACTCTCACCTGCTGATGACAAATGTCTGCTGGAACCAGGCCCCTCCTGGGATTGGCTAGGACCATGTGATCACACCCCCGCAGTGTCAGGGCTGGTACTGCCACTACGTGAGCCCCTTGGTGTCCTAGCACATCCACGTTGACTGCCAGCTGTTGGCGTTGTTGGCCTACATCCACATGGCTGTTGCTGTACTCCCACCATAAGTTCAAGCAGGATAGACCACGGTCAATGAGGGCCATCATCTCACCAGACCATCTATCCATGAACTCAGTTAATGCATGGATGGCACCAGCCAGTTCACGGGTGTTGTCACTTGCAGATGTAAGAGCAGCCCTCTGCAGCCTCAGGCCCTGCCTGGTGTAATGTTCTATACATACCTGTGCCACCATGACACCCTGAAACATGCGCCTGCTGGTACCAGCTGTGTCGCGTCTGCCAGGGACATGATGACCAGTGGCCCTACCATGAGCACCCTGGGATGTCTGCCTATGTGGTGCCCTGTCAGACATCTGGCTATGCCTGCTGCAACCAGACACAGTTGGCATGGTTACCACACTTTCCTGTGCACTGCCACCAAATGCCAGCTGTCCCTCCGCTATGGCCACTGGTGATGGGGTATGTATAGGCACTGAAACTGTGTGCAGGGTTGGGGTGGCTAAAAGGGGGATGTCAAATGATGGCACTGTTTCATCCCCTGACAACCCCACCTGTGCCTCAACAATACTATCATCAACATCGATGTCTGTATGGACACCAACATCAGATTGCATGCAGGAGGGACCCTGACTCACCTTGCCACCTGTGGGGGAAAACAATAAACTCACTTTAAAACCTGTACAGCATTGCATAACAGAATGCACACACACACACACACACACACACACACACACACACACACACACACACACACACACACCACCGTAATACCTACCTGTCCGTGACTTTACAGACAGTCCCATGTATATTTCCATGTGTTCCCCATCCTGCATCACACTTGGTAACATACATACATTGATACCACTCATTAACATATCAGTCCTCTAAATGCCTAGACAAGTGATCACAACACAAGACCTGTTACTACATTACCTGCCTGACCTGTGTGTAGTGGTTTTAGATGGCCTCACTGCTGTCATTCAGTGTTCACCCTGTGTATGTCTGGACATCATGAGCATGGCCCCTATATGTGTGGGCTACTATGTTCACTCCATAATATCACGCACTGGAGTGTCATGTGTATGTATTGCTCAGTACATGCCAGATATGCTGCTCAATCAGCCTATCATGTGACAACTGTAATATATGGATACACTCCCTGGTGTTGACTAGTACTTCCCCAATGCATCTGTAGTGCTGCATAAGTGGGTTGTCAGTCACCTCTCTGCTGAATGCGATATTAAGGGTATACCTGGTGTCTACCTTCCCTCTCAATGCCTGTTCCATGCTACAGACCTTATTATACTATCAGCTGTCCTGTGATTACATACATGACAAGTATTCCTGGTGTGTAATGTGGCAGTCCATGTCCATGTACTGCACAATCCCAAAGGGAGGTACTGCTGTATGAACAACCTACACTCACACATGTGCATACATGGCCACCCACACAAACACACACATGCACACATGCATCCTACATGCATCAACCTCCCTCCACTTCACCAGAGTGACCCTACAGACAAACTAACTACCCACAGGATGCACACACACACATACAGGTGAGGTTGCACAATGATAGTACACACAGTCCTCCTATTACCCATCTGTCAACATGCATAACATATGGTACACAACAGCATGCAGTGCAGCTATAGTCAATCCATGCTAGCAACAGTATACATGTGTGTGATGCATGTGCTGTCACTAGGTGATGCCCTTTCCCTGGATACCACTGCACCCATGTACACAGTATTGCTGTGCACCTGTTCTGCACCCTGCCATGTACTGTGCACCACACCTCACAGGTGTACAACCCATTGCTGAATGTGTAGTACTGTGTCAGTTATGTCAGCTTTAATGCTCACAGCCCCTATGTTTTTCAGCAACACATACCTGGGATGATATGTGGACAGATGTCATTTGTGAATGCCTGATGTCTGATTTACAGCTCTCAGCATCAACGGCTGAATGACCATGTATATATGACCAATCCAATACTATTTCACTAACAACCATCAGAGCATACCGTGGCTATGGAGAGGGGTGTACACACCCTTACTGATATAACACTCTCATCCTTGATCTGCCATGTGACCACATTGCTGCATATCTTAGCAGTACATGAGCCCGATATGTGACACATGCCCTGTACTTTCACATGCAGTGTCTACAGAATGTGTTAGGTGTGTGGATGCTCACCATGATGCATACACTCCATGTAGGCATATGTGTGCACACCCTTATCATGATGGTTTGTTGCACCTATTGTTATGTGTACTACAGCAGTCACTACTCCTGGCAGGGGTATACTAGCATGGGCCATCTGCATTTGCCAGTGTATGTTCAGTCTGCCCTACACATGTCCCCTAATCTGCATGATTGCAAGGTCTACTCATGTGCACATCCCTTGGTGTTCACACACTGCCATCACTATTGCTGTGGGGGTAGGGTTACATCTGCCACAGTTCCTGAACCTGACTATGTGCAGATACAGCCATTCTTAGCATCCTTAGGATCCCTGCTGCAGTGCACTGGTGTGTCATGCTGACACCCCCCACCTTCAGCCTTTTTGCAGATGCTTGACAAGTAAGGCCTACACATGTGTGTCACTTTGCAGTGTCCCATACACTGAACACCACATGTTACAGCCTAGTCCCAGCTGATAATGTGGACCACAGTAATACCTTATGCCATAGTGTAACTCTGCAACAGTTGCCATTGTCCTACAGGTATATACACTGGTGTTGCACTGTATATGGGTGTTGTTCCAAACATGTCCCTACTGTAGGCCATGTCTCCCACCATTATGTTACTCCTGTGGACACATTCTGCAATGACAGGATGTTAGTTATCTTGCAGGTGTCTGACATACCCTTCCAATACCCCATCATGGTCACCACTGTGATGCCGTGCATTTAACAGCAACAATATGTGCACATGTACAGCATGCATTCTGGGTAGGTGTGTTAGATGTGTGCATGGAATATACCATAGCCATTACATGCCTGGTGTATTGGCAAGCATCTACATAAACCATACTCACCAGCTACAGGCTGCTGCCTTGGTGGTATACTGGAGGGACCTACATAAGAGGGTGAGAGATGCAAAGTCAGTGGCCACACCTGTGGCATTGCTACAGGGTGGGTGCAGCATTACAATACATCAACAGTACATGTCCACAATACTACCACATATGCACATCTGTTTATCACTACTATGCAGCAACAAACTATATCTATGACATGTCAGATATGCATGATCTACCTGTACAGATGTGGATGTATATGCAACAGTGGTCTACTGATGTGCCCTGTGGCCTTACCTGCATGCTCCTTGGCTGGTGTGTGGGTAGCACCCACCTCCACAAAGGTGTCTGGCAGTTGGTGGCTATGCAGATGGGCAGGTGCCACGAGGCTGGCTAGGAGCTCCTCCACACATGTCAGGGGGGATGGATGGCATGGCCCTCCATGTCAAGGTGATCCCCCCAGACTGCAGCAGCATGCTGACAGGCATTGCGAAGCAGGTCAGAACAATGATGCCGGACCTGCTCATAACTGTGGTTGTGCAGTCCGACATCATTGACCCTGTGGACTAGGTCATTCCACAGGGTGGTCCACTCCTGCTGATCATGGGCAGCCTGGCCAAACAAGACAAGGTAGTTCTGTATGATGTGGTTCACCAGAATGTCGTTTTCAGCTACTGAGTATGCCGGAAGCCTTCCATGGGACATCTTGCCTGAAAGACATAAAGATGGACACAGGTGTGAGCAAGTCATGCAGCAAGGTTACCACAGTTCTTAATACACATCACTGTCACCCCCACCATATCAGTGACAACAAACTGTACACACAACTCAATAGGTATGGCTACAGCATACCTACCAGTGGGGCAGATATTGTATTGTACCACACTTTGTGCAATGTGTTTGTAGCCATGTTCCCTGTGTGGACACTATCATTGCTGGCCTGTTACAGACTATTCACCTGCATGCCATTGTCAGGGCCACTATGGTTCCATATATGCCTGTGGTATGCTTGCTATGTGGTTGCTGCACATCTGACATTCTGTGTTATTGGGGTTATCTATGCATGCTGTTGGACATGTTCCGGGATTGTGTAGACTATTACTACCGACATATGTTCTATAACAGTGACACAATAGCATGTATATGTACTATTGGCCAGCAGAACCACCTCTCCAAACTCATCTGCCCATGTTACCAGGCCACATCACATGTGTGACCCACCCTGGGGCCTCCTCATGTACTGGTCCAGCAATACCTTCAGGTGGAACCAACTCAGGGGATGTTGTCCCCCAGGGGCACACACAGACATGATCTTGTCCCCTGAGGTCAGGTCCAGGGTCTGTTCCATAACAGGCTCCACAGACACATGTGGGATGTGCTACATCACCTTGAGGCACCCAGTACACATTCACAGGGCCCACATGCTCCTCCTGCTCAGCCTCCAGGCCAGGCACCTTTGGGACATGGACTGCTGTTGTGAGTAGCAGTGGGTGGGAGGCTTGTTCCCATTGTGTCCATATTGGGGCCCATGGGGCATCCACATCACAGACCACACACACCATCCAGGGTGTTTACCCACCACATGTGTCACATACCACCCCTGTAGGCTGTCCTCTATATCTACCAACCCTGACCACCTCCACAACTATACCTGCCATACCTTCCCATATTCCCATTCCATACTTCACAGACAAGGGCAATGTGGTCCCAACAAGGGGTTCACATGTGACATACCCATCCATGTTGCACACACTGACAGCTGTAGATATCTGTGTGTATTGCTATGTGTGCTGTTTCCTCACACATAGCATGCAGCACTGTGGTGGTAATATAGGGGACATGTATTTACATACATATATGTTTGTGTGTGTGTTTGTATATATGTAGACATGTGCATATAGGTATATATCTATATATATATATATATATATATATATATATATATATATATATGTTGTATATGTGTTTATATATATGTCTACACATGTATATCTGTATATATATATGTGGATATATATATATATATATATATCTATATATATATATATATATATATATATATATATATATATATATATATATATATATATATATATATATATATATATATATATATATATATGTACACATATGCATACCTATATATGGGGTACATTCAGACATCAGGTCCACAATCTCACAACACCTTCCTGCACAGCTGCACTGTTCTGCCTTGCTACAACACAGACAGGTGCCACATATGGACACAGCCTGACATTAGGGGGTATATGTAGGGCCAGATTGCAGGTAACCCTATTACACACCTATGGCATTCCTGCATGCTACAATACAGGTTAACCTGAGTATCCTGCAAGAGGTGGGCTGTGGAACCCACGTGTCCATCATTATGGCATTACTTCCACCACCAGCTATTGGCCACAGTAATATACATACTTCCCATTACACAACACACACTATGATGGCTTACATCTTATCAGTCAGTGCTGCTCTGCACGGTTGATGGGTATGGCCCACTACCCACAGGGACAGACTCTATTGTCCTTAGCAGTTGTTCAGCTGAACATCATTACAACAACACCTGATGGCACATATAAATCATTCCACATCATCTATCCCATTATTATGGACCAAGTACTATGGTCAATTACATGCATATATACTTCACATACCTGTTCTGGGAATGAAGTCTCTTCTGGATGGTTTCCTTTTTTTTCTTTTTTCTTTTGTTTGTTTGTGCCTTACATGCACTCTCTCTCTCTCTCTCTCTCTCTCTCTCTCTCTCGGTCTCTCTCCAGTAAATGGATTGAGCTGCTTTGAATAGATTGCAGCATGGATTTTGTAGGTGATGCACATGATCAGGTGATGGCCTCTGCACCAATCAGTGTCCTCCACTTGCTACCTGCATGCAGCATGCTGTGTAGTACTTCCAATTACCACTGTCATGGCAACCAACTACTATAAATCCCTACATCATGTGGGTGTGGTCCCTTTACCTTTCCTGTATGGTGGACATCCTTCCTGTGTGTGGGCAGCAGTGTTACAGACAGCAGGTAGCAATACCTCTTACAGGAGAACCTGCACACTCAGGCCAGCTACATATTTGTAGGAGGTTCCAGAACTACAGACAGAGTGTGAGTAGTGTTGTTGTATGCATTGTATAGCACCAGTGTTACAGGGTTTGTGTGTACATACTAGTTTAACTTGGAATGCAGTCTGTCTGCATAGCTCTCAACTGTGGGCCTATCCACTTGATGGCCAGAGGTGTGCCTATTATGTTTTGTCTGTCCACCACACAGGTCTTGTGTCAGATATATCACTGGCAGTGTGTGTGTTGAGTGCTATCAGTACATGGCTACATCCATTTCTGTTTCTAACTTCATATTCCTGACTAAGGGTATGTTGCAGACTATCCTGTAACACCAGTGACTTGCTTAGTGTATGACAACAGTATTTCACATATGGGCCTGTGTTCCAGCCTCTGTCCTCCACCTACATACCAGGCTTTGTACATATGACATGCTGTCAGGGGTTGTTATGTAGTGGGCTGTGAGTATGTCATGCTGCCATTCCTGCCATCAGTCCACTGCTGTTGTGGCCCCACACATATTGTGGGGTTGGGTCCATATATGTGTGGGCTTCATCTACACAATACATGTGTGCCCTTATGCACTCCAGAGGCCAGTGTATGTAACAGTGGTATATGGCCCTGTATTATTCAGTCTATGGGGGATGCACCATAACTAACCTAGGCTGTTACAACATGTGGGGTATCAGGGGTAAGCTGCCTTAAGGTATCTGGATGTACATTACCATACAATTCACCTTGGGTAAATGCAGGCCTACTGCTTCCTGCCATACAGACTGTTCTGTTTGTCAGTGTGATTGTGATGGTGTCAGTTATGCCTTGTTATGTAACAGATACATCCCATTGTGTCAACTGAGGTCTTTACCCCTAGGGATTGTGTACAGAGTGTAGATAGAGGCTGCTGGACTATACATCTGCATTACTTACTGTTGATTGATTGTTATCCTGTGGCCCAGTCTGTCTTTACTATTGTACTACTTGAAGGCCTCGGCCTGGACAGCAACATATGTAAACCTTTCCAGACTACTGTATTAATATAACTGTTTCACAGTTGCATTACTCTGTTTATATGTATGTCAGAGTCTAAACAGCTATATGACATGGCATATACAACTGTAATAGTACACAAATAAAGCTTTCCCATGTATGCAAACCTGTGTGTGGTGTTATATCCTTTGACCTCTCTGTGGGTATATGTTGCAGGCAACAATTGTCATTTGTATGGGTGGCTCATACAGTGTCCAGTTGGTAAGGTGGCAACTGTAGGCATAGTGGCTGTTCTGTATTGTGTGCACCTTCTACATATGTATCTTCCTATACATATCTCTGTGTGTGTATGTGTAGTTACATATATATATATATATATATATATATATATATATGTATCAGCATATATGTGTCTGTGTATATGTATCTTAGGAATGTTGATTGCTTCCACGTTGTACATTCCCTATGGTAGCCAGACTGTACCGCATGATATGTTACTGATACCAGCCTGACATCATACAGGTGGGATGGAGTACTGTTAACATCTTGTGCCCATGTTGTGTCAGGTCCTGGTTATGGGATTTGCAACGGTTGGTACTGTATTGCAGGGCAGATGTGCTTGGCTGTGGGGGTAGATATCTATATGTACAAGATGTATGTTTGGGCCCCCTCACCCCCATTAACGATGCATATGGACATATATGTTTTTGTAATGGTCTCTTTTATATTTATCGATATATGTCTGTATATACCTATATAGATATATATATATATATATATATTTATGCTTACATATATATATATATATATATATATATATATATATATATATATATATATAGATGTATATATATATATATATATATATATATATATATATATATATATATATATATATATATATATATATATATATATATATATATATATATATTTATATATATATATATATATATATATATATATATATATTTATATATATATATATATATATCTATAGATGTATGTATATATGTTATATCTATTTATAATATATATTACACACACACATACATCTACATGTTTAAATACATTTCCTGTACTGTTGAATGACTGGGCTGGATGATATGTTTGTGAAAACATCAGGGTTATGTATATCTGACATGGCTTAGTGGTAAATCACTTTGGCTATGGTGTGCAGGGTCCTGGGTTTGAGCCTTGCAAAGGCTGTTTATTTTGTTGCTGGGCAGAACAAGGGCCATTGGATACAGAGTGATTAAGGCACTTTTAAGCAGTTGTAAGCAGGTTTGTGTGGGTTTGCATGGAGGTAAGCACTGCTAACTTCCAGTTACAGTTTCTTATACTCAGTTAGCTTCTAAATTGCTTAACCTGTGTAGGCATTGCTTACCCCCATGCAAACAAGCTTAAACCCGCTTACTGCTGCTTAAAAGTGCTTACTCCTGCTTACCCCCATGCTAATTTCTTTAAAAGAAAAAAAAAAGGGTTGATAGGAAAGTGGTGAAAAAGGGGCACAAAGAGGGAAAGACAGTAGGGAAAATAGCTAGGGATGTGCAGGAGGGTGTAGGGAAGGTCCATAGCTGCCCATTTCTTCTACAGCAACAGCTGTGCATATACACTGAATTTGGAGGTAGATTTGGACACTCAAACCCTGAGAGAGGGGTGAGGACAACAATAATATGTTGTGATGCCAATTAGACCAGATTACATGTGTCCAGTGGACATGTGCAAAATGGACAGCTATGTATGGGGTGATATTTTTGGGAACAGATTGCCCTTTTTTTTCAGGTGAGAGTGGGATGTTGGGGAGGGATAGTAGGTATATTTGGGGAGGTAGGTTGGGTAGGTTAACAGACAAGACAAACAAGATGCATACAGGGGCAGTATATGACACATGTGGGGGTAAACACCTTGATGGGGAGGGGTGTTGGGAAATTGGAAGCCCATGAGCCTCCTAGTGGAAACAGTGGGACTGAGATCCCCACCCATGGGCAGTCACCACTGCACCTTCACAGGCCCAAAGGTGGCTATGCTGAGATCTGAGTCCGAGAGCCAGGCTGACCCTCTAGTTATGCCACATGGCCCTTAAGCTGGTGTAGCAGATCTCCAAACTGCTGATTGAGCTCGCTATGCACCATGACCTGGTGATGGGTGACAGGTTCCTGTCCATGCCTGCTCCCAGGGGGTGAGCCCCATCCCCTGAGGTGGTTCCACCCAAAGGTGGTGCAGGACCAATGGATGAGGAGGTCCCGGGTTGGGCCCCAGATGTGCTGGTGCCCAGTGCCATGGCCAGCTGAGGTGGGACAGGTGGGTCTGCTGGGACCCACATTCCCATACATGCTATGGTGTTTATGGTTTATCAACATATGTGGGTTAGTAATAGTCAACACATTCCAGGATTAGGTATAACAGCATGCATAGATATTCCCATTAACCCAGACACCAGATATGGAACAGTTGCATAGCAAATGGAACACATGCATATATGGGACCACAGTGGTAATAACAACAGCATGCAGGTACATTGATGGCACCATGCCACCAATGTTGGAGTATTTCAACATAGCACATGCATAGAAACAGATTTAAATAATTATCAAACAATAGGACATATGTCCCAACATTACAGTGGAGTCATCACATACCAGTTGAGGTGGGTATTTAGTGTATTGTTGGAGATATGGTGGGGGAAGATGTCAATTAACAACTAGTATATTCCTGTAGTTTGCATTACTTTCCTAGTCAGTGCTGTTATCTGTACCTTACAAGTATTACTACACTACCCTATTGCCTTAGTTTGGACAGTGATATGGCTGTCGACATCTATATACATGGACTGGTTTTACCTGCAGTATACACCTCTTACCTGGTATACCTGTGGAGGAATTGTTTGTTAACACTAACTAACTGTTTCTACACATACTCCCAGATTCCAGGTTGATGTTATGCACATACCTGTCCATCTCTTTTGCACAGACTCTGGCCATGTCTTGACCACATGCAGGTGAACCGGGACATATGTAGACTATTGCCCTCTTCAACCTTTAGTGACTTACAACACTCTTATACAGGATTTCCTAGACAGTTATATTATGTAGCACAGTGTGGGTGACAGTGATCAGTGATACCTTATTATTCAGAGCAACTGCAACACTCACAATGCCATACAATACCAGAGTAAACAGTACCAGTACAGGGTATCAAGCTTTTATTTCTTGGCACAGTGTTCATATCTGACATACCTGTGGGAGCAATGTTTGTTAGCACTACCTGAATGTTGCCACACAAAGTACCAGATTTCACATTAGTATTATGCACATACATCTCACTCTGTTACTGTACACACTCTGGTCACAGCTTGACAACATGGGGTGTAGATGGGACATACTTGGCTTATTACTCTCATAACATTTTGGGGAGTTGCTAGTGTGACAGGTTTGTTCTTATAGATGTGTGACAATCAGTTGTATTTCCTGTTTGCTGCCTAAACATCTGGGATCATCCCACTGATTTCCCAGGGGGACAGGGTGACAGGCAGCAGATATGGGCCAATATACTGGACATTCTGGACATATCTGTACAGTTGTGGGGTATGATTCTGTATGCAGCCTACTTCCACTCCCAGGATTCAGACCATGGCTGTGTCTGCTAAAACTAAAACACTGTCCATCACAGTTGTGTGTGCTATATAGATATTGCTGTATATCTCTTATCTGATTTCTGTCTTATAATTCTCCTGTGGTTTTACATTCTGACCTTGTATTACAACACTCTTATACAGGATTTCCTAGACAGTTATATTATGTAGCACAGTGTGGGTGACAGTGATGAGTAATACCTTATTATTCAGAGCAACTGCAACACTCACAATGCCATACAATACCAAAGTAAACAGTACCAGTACAGGGTATCATTCTTTTATTTCTGGGCACAGTGTTCATATCTGACAGACCTGTGGGAGCAATGTTTGTTAGCACTACCTGAATGTTGCCACACAAAGTACCAGATTCCACATTACTATTATGCACATACATCTCACTCTGTTACTGTACACACTCTGGTCACAGCTTGACAACATGGGGGTGTAGATGGGACATACTTGGCTTATTACTCTCATAACAGTTTGGGGAGTTGCTAGAGTGACAGGTTTGTTCTTATAGATGTGTGACAATCAGTTGTATTTCTTGTTTGCTGCCTATACATCTGGGATCATCCCACTGATTTCCCAGGGGGACAGAGTGACAGGCAGCAGATATGGGCCAATTTACTGGACATTCTGGACATATCTGTACAGTTGTGGGGTATGATTCTGTATGCAGACTACTACCACTCCCAGGATTTGAACCATGGCTGTGTGTGCTAAAAATACAACAGTTCACATCTCAGTTGTGTGTGCTATTTGGATTTTGTTGTCTGTCTTTTCACTGTTTTCTGTCTATGTCTCTCTCAGTTGTACTAAATGACCTCTGGGGATTACACCAGTCATATACAGACATTCCTACACATTTTATTTATGTTGCACAGTGTGGGTAACAGTGCTTAATACAACAGTACTATTAAGTGATTGCAAATCTACATTACCATATGATACCAGAGTAAACACATGCAGTCCAGCAGTTAGACCTTTATTGTCAGGCTATTATGCTTTTATTTACATACAACCTATATGAGACTCTTCCTGCCATATTCTCTGGTGTATGCAGTACTTGCCTTAAACAATACAGGTTTTATACTGGCAATTAACTTACTAATACTTTTAGATTTATTTCCTATGACAGTACATGCAAGAGTATTACTAACCTGCCTTGCATCAC
This sequence comes from Protopterus annectens, assembly GCF_019279795.1. NCBI lineage: Eukaryota > Metazoa > Chordata > Ceratodontiformes > Protopteridae > Protopterus > Protopterus annectens. Next base: position 1,613,919,899 of record NC_056737.1, read on the forward strand.
AACCTCTCCAGGTGACATCCATGGGCCTCCTGGTTCGCGGCTCACTCACTTGCCACTGTGAAGGACATAAGAGGAATATTTAGCCATACCTATCCATAATATACATGAGCTGGCAATTATTAAACAGGTAGTGGAGTGATACTTACACACAGCTGGGACCTCCCCTGCCATCCTAGCCTCTTGGATCCACTGACCCAAGAGATCCCCCTTTCACCACTTCAGGTTGGCATAGTGATGCCTGACCTGCTCACCAGTTTGGGGTATGCCAGTGGCACTGGTGAGGTCATGGGTGAGATGGTCCCAGGCTTCCGCTTTATATTGGGAACCCTGGTACTGGCCCTGCAGCAGTCTCTGCTCATGGTCTTTGACAAGGAGTCCTGCCATGACTCTGGACTCCTGGATGCCCCAGCACTGCACCTGAAAGTGCACTCCCTCTCCCATTCCTGACATGGTGCCTGCAAGGGGAAGCTACAACCAGTTATGAGATGTATTCCCACCTGTTGGGTTTAAGTAGGGCCGATTTCCCACACTTTGCCATGATTGGACAGTTTTGAAAAGGCTAAGCTATGGGCAAACCTGCTTACCTAAGGTTGGCATTGTTTAAAGGGGTATACCACTGGGCAAATTGAGTTAGCTGGCCTACACATTGCTTACACCTACTAAGCTGGCCTGTGCAATGCTTAGCATTGCTTAATATTTACTTTGCATTATATTTGCTTTTTGGCATTGATTTATTATTCATTACATGTTATATATATATATGTCTGGTATCCATGATTCATGTGTACATACACTGTATGGGGTCCTTGTGTTTAATAGGGGACTTCAACACTCTATTACAATTACACCTCACATCTGGGCTTACTTCAGTACTCCAGTTCACATATTTATGTTATGTAGTAGGTTATAGAACATATGACTGTATACTGATTCCTTTCACATGTTCAGTTTGATTTTACTATAGTGAGGATTTGTTTGGTGATACCTCAATCTTATGTACTGCTGTGATGGCTTGGTGGTTAACTACTGTGACTATAGTGTATAGGGTCCTGGGTTCAAGACCTGCAAGGCTGTTTATTTTGTTGCTGGGCAGAACAGCGGCTGTTGGATACAGAGTGATTAAGGCACTTTTAAGCACTTGTAAGTGGGTTTGCGTGGGTTTGTGCGAGGGTAAGCTATGCTAACCTTTGGTTAAATATGCATGTAAAGAGTTAGCTTCCATATTGCTTAACCTGTGTGCACATTGCTTACCCCTGCATAAACGGGCTTAAACCAGCTTACTGGTGCTTACATATGCTTACTCCCACTTACTACTGCTTAATAGTGCTTACACTTGCTTACTAGTGCTTACTCCCGCTTACCACTGCACTAATTTAGACAGTAATGTCTAATGGTTCTTGGGAAGGTGGGGATTTGGAAGCTGTATGGAGTTATCATTCATTACACATTTTACCTTCCATTTGTATCCCTGATTCCTGTGTACATATACTGTATGGGGCACATGTGATTATCTGTGGACTTTGCAACATTATGACACTGACACCTCACATCTGCATTTAATGCAGTACTCCAGTTCACAAATATATGTTATTTAGTAGGTTATGCAACTAAAAATATTGGTCATAAAGTGATTTGACATGGAAAATGGAATGTGCTGAAGTGGGACTTGAACAGGGAATGATTGCTCATCAGGCAAATGCTCTGCCCACTACACTATTGCTATACTGCTTCATTTGCATATATCTTGCTTTTTATCCTCTTCTGCCATTTAAGCTGCATTAACCGTAGCTAAGCGATGGGCAAACCCATGCACCTATGGTTAAATTTAATCTGTTTCATAAAAAAAAGTATCTTTATATTCTTTGTGTTTACTATTGCTCTTGTACATGTGGGGGATGTTGCTGTGTGTGTATGCAGACACCTATGAATGGTCTCGCTCATTCTTTTAGGGCTTTCTGCTATTCTTCATTACAGGGGCATGTATATTCTGAGAGTTCTGTTCTCAGACATGCCCCCTGCTCTCTTACATGCTCCATGTAAGATTAGGAGCTCAGGCAGCACACCTTCATTAATATGCATGGCAAGCTGCCGTTGTGCTCCTAAATGGCCGCTTCCATGCAGGACTAAGCTAGTCCTGCAGGGAAGATTAGTAAATCCGGGAGAATGTGTTTGCTGGAGTTTTGTCTGGTGGACATTTTCATAAAATAGTGTTTGTGATAAAGTTTAGAATGTTAGGGCAGCAGTGCACAGATGCCAAACCATGCTGCTACCTTAACATTCTATGCAGTACCCAAACACACTACCATGGTCCAGTGTTCTCCATTATCACCTGTCTGTCATTATTTAGTAACTGCAGTTCTCATTGCTTTGCCAGGAAACAATATATAGAAATTGTGAGAAGCAGAGCAAAATATGGTGCAAAATCTGAGACATTCTGAAACAATAGGGAAAGCTGAAAGCATATATGCCCCCCTACACATACATACATACATTCATACATATTTTCTACATACACACACACACACACACACACACACACACACACACACACACACACACACACACACACGCACACACACACACACACACACACACACACACACACACACACACACACACATATATATGCATGCACAGTCATGCACACAAATGTATGCACATGCATGCATACACTCACTCACACATACACAACCAGACACACACACACACACACACACACACACACACACACACACACACACACACACACACACTACGACATGCATGCAAGCACACGAGGCATGAGCACTGGCACAGGTATATGTGATCATCAATTACAGACACTAGTATAACTGTGACTATGCACCTCAGACATATAATAGGCATCAAATGAGTGATTAAATATGTAACTGATACAGGAATGTATCTTATGAGCTCACCGCCATCAGAATACAGTATGCTACCCACTGTACCCCCCCACACACACACACACACACACACACATATACATCTCAACCTCTGAGCTCAAGAAAGAAAGGAGAAAAAATGATGGGGAGCAGAGGACCAAAATCAGAAACAAATATCACCCTTTTATTTTTATTATTTATGTATTTTACATTTGTTGACCGGGTTAGTCGGACTGAGTTAATCAGCCCTTTTTCAGCAGAGGCCAGGGAGAAAAGCTCCACAGTTTTACAATTTTAGTGTTAACAGTGTCAGTGGGTTACAATGTATACATAGAATTAAATACATTTTATCAGAAAAATAATAATGGAGAAAAAACATAATAAGCATACATATTTTTATTTTTATTTTTACATTTGTTTACCGGGAATGTCCGACTGGACACATGTCCTTTTTCAATGGAGGCCCGGTGATAAAAGCTCCAGTTAGTACCAATATATTAATATGAATAACAGTAAATATGGAGACAAGACATATCAAAGTCAAATTGACAGCATTTGCATTAAATAATTTAAAAGTGACTTATATACATCCATAGAGGATGAGAAAACAATTTCTAGTAAATTGGTGTACAGTGTGCCTTGCTCACAAGAGTTGTTAGACAATCCAATTGCACATTAGACAAATTTATGCAGGCATGAGAAGATATAGATAGTAAAAAGGTGAAGGTGAAAAAATTGCAGCATTAGTAAGATCACAAGGTGAATAACTATAGCATTTAGGTAGTGATGAATAAAAATTAGGTTATTAGAAGGCTGGCTATATTAAGATGTTAAAAGATATAGATATTGTATCTTTAGTTAGCTAGGAAGATTTATAGAGGAGACAGCAGAGAGTGAGATGCTATATGTCAGCTGATGGTGGAACATGAGCAGAGTGACTTGATAAGGAAGTGTTGTTTTAGGCTAGTTTTGAATAGAGGTATGGATGTAATGGAGGTAATGTTAACTGGCAGTTCATTCTAGATTTTACCTATGTAGTTAGCAAACAGGGAATCCCCTGCTTGGTTTCTTGACAAGTAGGTTTTTATTTGTTGTTTGTTGGAGGAATGTAGTGGTCTATTGGTAACATAAGGTTGAAGAAGGGTTTGTAAGGATGGTATTTTGTTTGGTTCTGAGTGGAGTTTCTGGGCTATTGTCAATTGAGTATAGTGTAGGAGATGGGGGAGTTGTAGCCTGTTAAGTTGCTTGAGTATGAGGCAGTGGTGTGATCTAGTTGGTGTTGGTTGGCATATCTTGCAATTTTATTATAGCAAGATTCTAGTTTTATAGCTCAGATTTCTTGAGATTAATGAGAATGGGGGCTGCATATAATAAGGTGGATATTAAATGTGTCTGTGCAATAGCTATTTTGGTATGTTTGGTAAAATAGTGATTATTCCTGTATAAAGTACCTAGCTTTTTATGTACCTTTTTCACTGCCTGGGAAATATGGATGGCAAATTTAAGTTTGCATTTGATTTCTATTCCTAATAGTTTAGTGTGTGATGATGGGGTGATAATGGTACTGTTAATAGAGGAGAAGAAAAAGGTGTTAGACGGGAAATTTTATTAGGGAGGAATATCATGTTTGTTTTTTTTAAGGGTTTAGGATTAGATTAGCACTTATTAGCCGGGATTCTATGTCATGAAAGGCTTTTTGAGTTAGAATTTGAATATTTAATAGAGAGGGTGCAGAGCAGAACACTGTGGAGTCGCCTGCATATTGGATGAGTGATGCATGAGTGGTTGCTAGGTGGAGTTTGTTAGTAAATATAGAAAATAAAAGTGGGCCTAAGCTAGAACCTTGAGACACTCCTAGAGCGACTGGTAATAGGGGAAATAAAGTTTTTTGCCAAGAGACTGCTTGTTGCCATCCTATGAGGTAATCTTGGAACCATGCAAGTGTGGAGTTTGAGAAATGAAGGTCAGCAAGAGTATTTAGTAGGTTAGTATGAGATACCATGTCAAAGGCTTTAAACAGGTCTAGGAAGTTAGAAGAGACATAGTTGTTACTGGTCCTGTGGAAGTTGACAGTGTTAGTGAAAGACATTAGTGCAGTGGTTGTGCTATGGTATGGTCTGAATCCATGTTGAGTATTACTTAGGCGATTGTTAGTAAGAAGGTAGTCAGTAACCCATTTGTGAACTACTCATTCAATAATTTTTGATAGTGGTGACAGCATTGCAACTGATCTGTAGTTATTTATTTCAGTTGATGGGCCACCTTTGTGTAGGGGAATGATATATGAGGTTTTCCAGATAGAAGGGACCTGGTGTTCACTTATGGATCTATTGATTATCAGTGAGATGGGCTATGCTATACCCTCTGCTGTTATGCATAAGTATTCAGCAGGTAGACTGTCTAGATATAGTTTGGTGGGTATACATTTTTTTAGTAGTCTTTTGATGGTGTCAGTTGCTACAGGTTGACGAGAGAATAGTGGTGAGGTGCTTGTTGTGGGGGCTGGGGGTATGGTTGTTGAGGGAGTTTGATTTTGGGATAGTTCTAGGATGATTTCTGTAAAATATTTATTAAACTGAGTTGCAATATTGTCTGAGTTGTTGGTAATAGTGGGAGGGGCTGTTCCTGTTTTACCTGGCAGAAGAATATTGTTTGTAGTGGACCAGAATTTTTTTGAATTTTTGTGGTGCCTGGTTTGTATGTTGGTGTAGTAATTAATTTTACCTATTTTAATTTGTTTTTTAGCTTTGTTTCTAAGTTCTTGATAAGTTTGTCATGTGAGTTGGGACTTATTTGATTTCTAGGTAGAACAAGCCTTATCTCTAAGTCTGAGAAGGTTTAATGTTTCTTTTTTTAGCCAAGGGGCATAGTTAGACTTGACACATATGTATCTAATGGATGTTTGAGAGGTTAAAATGTAGAGGAAGGTAGTGTTGAAGTAATTAATGTCTTCAAGTAATGGAAGATGTTTAATGGTGTCCAATTACAGCTTTTAAGTATTTCTACAAGTTTGTTGGGGTTGAGTTGTTTTTAGTTTCTTATCTGTAGTAATATAGGTTGTTTGGTTGAGTTAGTTCTTTTTCTGACTACATATGTGGGATAGTGGTCACTAAGGCTATCTGGCAGACAACCAGAGTGGGGGTAAAGGGCAGGTCTATTTGTTAGTATCCAGTCTAAAGTGGAATTTTTGTTGGTAGCTTTGTTAATTTTGGTGGGTGATTGGATGAGTTGCGAGAAGCCGTGTAAGTTAATGCAGTTTTTGGGGTTTGGAGAATTGCAGAATGACCAATCTATATCACCCATTATGAGTGTCTCCTGGAGAAGGTTATTACTACACCAAAGTAGGATGTTTTCTAGCTTTGGGATATTATCACCTGGTGGCAAGTAGAGACCTAATATATATATATATATATATATATATATATATATATATCTTATTGGAGTTATTCGATACAAATCTTTTCAATAAACAGTGAAGAGATTCATAGTATATGTGCTTATTTCATGAGATGTGACATTAGAAATGGAGACAGAGATGGAGAAGAAGTGATACTTAAGAGGTTTTACGATCTAAAAAGGTTTGAAGTTTTGGTGATTACATATAAATTAATGGGCTAGATCAGGGAGGATGAGTGCAGAGGCAGGATCAGAGAGTCAGGAGGTACTCTCTAGTGGCTATTTGAAATGATTCGGATGTTTGAGGGACCTGATTTGTAGTGGTAATTATAATTTATATTTAGAAAGTTGCTAGAATAACAGGCTGTGCATTGGCATGCCTTTTTCAGAATGCTTCTAAGTCTAAATCTCAAATGTCTGCCATTACTTACTAACAGGAATATTCACTAATAATGAAAAACAAAAAAACTTTATGAGGAATATACAAGCTTAATACTTGGGTGTCTGTTAGTAGTTACTCACTGTATTCCTCACTGATTTGCTAAACAACACAAACCTAGGAACATAACATCAACTACATTCTACAAAATCAGGAACATGTTAGCACATATACACAAAAGATAGATACATATATATATATATATATATATATATATATATATATATATATATATTGTGTGTGTGTAGATAGGTAGATAATAGATATATACACACACACACATACACACATACACACACACACACACACACACACACAAATTAAAAAAGAAAATTACTTAAAAATACTTACATTTTAATCCTATATTCTGTGTCAGAGTATAAATATTGTATGCACACACACACACACACACACACACACACACACACACACACACACACACACACACATACAGCATTTATATTCAAAACAAATACATAAACTTGTTTCTGTGCTACTTCATGTAAAACATCTAGTACTATCTTCAATTTGAGCTTGGCAGCCTGAGTCAAAAAGTGTTTTAATAACCATTGTGGAATGCAGGTACCTGAAGATCAAAACACATGATTCCCCATATGAGCAGCAATTAAAGAATGCATTTTTGAAAGGCAGTATTTTGCCTATAAGCAGCTTTATTACAAAGCACATGGTAGACCATCGTACAAGTAGATTACAGTCACTACTTGAATATGCTAGGCATGCCGAAAGGCATTTTAACAGTAAAAAGAAAAAGAAAGCCCAAGTATTTGCTGTAGAAGACGGAGCAGAAGTTTATGTAGTACAGTCCGGAAAAAAGGGCAAGAAAAATGCCCAGGGAAACAAACAATCTGATAAAGTTTTAAAAGAGTTTGAAGAGAGAAAGAAAAGGGGTGAATCTTTTAAATGTGGAAAAAAGGGACATTTAGCAAGGGATTGCAAGCAAAATAAGAAGGTAGCCATGGAAGATAAGGAGGGTGAGGACTGACTATATGATAGTCAAGAATCACTAGAAGGGAATAACCAAGAAAAGACAAATGCAAATGTGATAAAGGGAGTAGAGAATGTGATAGAAGAAATAGAGGAAGTACAAGAAATCACCGATGGTGAAGAAAGTGAAATTTTGGACTTAGCATTATTGAGCCTAGAGCTCTATTTAGCAGACACGAAACCGGAAGTTACACTTCTGGTAGAGGGGAGGGAAGTTAAATTCCTGTGTGACTCAGGGGCTTCATGAACCCTGATACATCCTTCCAAACTACCAGAAAATTCAGAATCACTTGATTACATATTAGTGAAAGCAGCTAATGGACAGCTGTATCGGGAGCCACTCTCCCACAACATAGCAATAACTGACCCTGTTTCAGGGATGACCCAGAAAAGCAAAATTGTTGTTTCTGCAAAATGCCCAGTGAACCTTTTGGGCAGAGATCTTATGCAGATATTTGGCATAGCAGTAGTACCGAGTATGTAGGGTATGGAAGCACAGCGACAAATGGATACTTTTGTGGTGCGACCGGAGGGTGAAACATTTTATTGGTACAGCCAGGACATAGTCATGACTGGTCCAGGGGCAGTAACCGAAGAACTGATGAATGTAGCCATCAGTAAGTCCCCCTCCCTTGATACTGATAAACAGCATTTGTTGCACTGTACTCTGTATTATTGTAGCACACCAGGACCTGATAAGGAATATGAGCAAGAACTGTTTAAAAAACATGCAAACAGATTAGTATTACGTAATCTGTACTGGGACACAGAAGGGAACAGTGTAGTTAGCTTTTCATTGCCCCAGGAATTCTTTGCACTCTATAAATCTAATCGATTACCACATGTTAGTTTAACTAAAGACAAAAATGTGAAATGGGCAGATCTTGGAGAAAAAGTCACAAAGTGGGAAAAACAAACAGAGTTAGAATTGTCAGAACAGGGAGTACAAAAGCAGAAGTTAAATTGATAACAGACACACCCAGCTGTACACTTGCAGTCTAGCGAGGACAGCTGATTAGCACTCTTACTAGAAGAGGAAGAAAAACTTTACGAGCATACCAGAAACTCTCTGGTCAACAGGGAAATCAGATGTAGGACTAATTCGTACAGCAGGACCAGTTACTATTACACCAAAATCAGCATTCAGACCTCAAAAGAGACAGTATCCCTTAAGGAAGGATGCAGAAATAGGAATCAAACCTATAATAGCAGCTTTACTTAAGGAAGGAGTACTGGTAGAATCTCTCGATTCACCATGTAACACACCTTTATTTCCTGTTAGGAAAGCAAACGGAGAATGGCGTATGGTCCAAGACTTACAAGCTGTAAATGATGCAGTAATACCTAGAGCACCTACGGTGCCAGATCCACACACCCTATTGAATGATTTGAAGCCTCAACAGAAGCATTTCTCTGTGGTAGATATTAGCAATGCGTTCTTTTCGATACCGATACACCCTGACAGCCAACATTGGTTTGCATTCACATTTCAGGGGAAAAGGTATACATACACGAGACTACCACAGGGGTATTGTGAAAGCCCAACAATATTTGCACAGGAGATGGCAAGCAACTTGACAGGATTTAGCCCACCAAGAGGCAGCCAAATTTTACTTTATGTAGATGACATCCTGCTGGCAGCCCCCACCCAGCAAGATTGTAGAGAAGATACCATAGCATTACTACAATTTTTAGCCACTCAAGGACATAAAGTAAACAAAAACAAATTGCAGCTTTGGAGAAAGCAGGTTAAATACCTGGGATATGTAATATCCAAAGAAGGCAGAACATTAGATGAAGATAGGAAAATAGTAATTTTACAAGCACCCAAACCGACTATCAAGAAGTAAATGATGTCCTTCCTGGGCACGACTAATTTCTGTCGGAGGTGGATTCCAAACTATGCCTTGGAGTCTGCTCCATTGACCAACTTGATATACAAGAAGCCTATGGCAACACAAGATTTATTACAATGGACACCAGAAGCAGAATCAGCTTTCTGCAAACTGAAACAACTGATAGCATCCTCATTAGTTTTAGGATTACCAAACTATTATAAACGTTTTTCCAAACTAGATTGTAAACAAGGTTTCATGACATCAGTATTAACACAGCAGCATGGGGATAAGCAGAGTCCCATAGCTTATTATTCATCACAGCTGGACCCAGTGGTGCGATCCCTGCCCCACTGTGTACAAGCAGTAGTTGCAGCTGCAATGGCAGTACAGGCTTCAGCCTCAGTAGTGTTGTTCCACCCTCTCACACTGAGAGTGCCTCATGCAGTCGCAATTATTTTTCTGCAAGAAAAAGTAGCATATCTTTCTCCTGCTAGACATCTTTCCTGTATGACTATACTCTTGAGCCAACCTCATATGACAATTGAACGATGTACAACTTTAAATCTGTCTACCTTGCTCCTGACCCCTGCGGATGGCACACCACACAGCTGCCTGCAGGAGATTGAGCAAAAGACACTGCCTAGAAAAGATCTAACAGATGTTCCCTTGGATGATGCCAAAGTGACATATTACATGGACGGCTCATGCAGAAGGGGTCCTACAAGACAGAATCTAGTAGGGTATGCAGTAGTTTCTGATACTGAGATTTTAGAAGCGAAGTCTTTACCACACAACTTATCTGCACAAGCAGCAAAATTGATTGCTTTGACAAGGGCATGTACCTTGGCAAAGGGTAAATGTGTGAACATTTTTACTGACAGCCAGTACGCTTTTTCTACTGTACATGTTTTTGCACAACAGTGGAAAAATAGAGGAATGATAACATCTAATGGTAAACCGATTAATCATGCGCAATTTATTTTAGATTTGTTAGAATCTATTCAGTTACCTCAGAAAGTAGCTATTTGTAAATGCGTAGCTCATACCAAGCAACAGGATAGGATTTCAAAAGGTAATGCGAAAGCTGATACAACTGCAAAGCAGGCAGCTTCAGCTTCAGAAGTATTTCTTTTGAGTGAGGAATTACAACAGTCTGAGATTTTAGATTTAGAAATGTTAAAAACAATGCAGACACTTACTACAAATGTAGAAAACAGAAATGGATAAAACGAGGAGCAATTCTGGAGAAAGGGCTGTACATCTCCAAAGAAGGAAAACCAATTTTGCCGTCTAACTTGTTTAGATATGCAGCTTTGTTGAGCCATGGGCAGTGCCATGTCTCAACAGGGGATGGTACAGTTAGTGAACCAGTGTTCACTGCATATGGATTTACAAACTACACAAAAAAGTTTTGTGCAGCATGCCATGTTTGTAACAGGCATCATGCACAAGGGGCATTGAAGCCTAAGCAAGGGAGTTTCCCACACCACCATCCGTTCCATACTATCTGTATGGATTTCATAGAACTAAACAAATTTGAAAATAAAAAATATTGTCTTGTCATTATAGATATGTTTTCCAAATGGGTGGAAGCTTTTCCGACCAAAAATCCAGATACAGCTACTGTTGCAAAAGTCCTTGTTAAAGAAATTATTCCTAGATTTGGCATACCGGAAAGATCTACAGTGACAATGGCACACACTTTGTAAATCAAACCATACAACAGTTGAGTCGATATTTCAGAATTTCTTTAAAAAACCATTGTGCATACCACCCCCAATCCACAGGATTAGCAGAGAGGCATAATGGGGTTTTGAAAAACAAACTTAGGAAATTGATTAGTGAGACACAGAAGAACTGGGTGCACTGCCTGCTTCTGGCATTGTTGAGCATGAGAACTGTTCCAAATGCAAAGGGGTTGACTCCTTTTGAAATACTGTTTGGGAGGGCATATTATATACCTCAGTGGAAAACTCTCATGCCTGCAGACCAGAAGGCTGACAGTTCACTTGCAGAATATATGAGATGACTTTTAAGTAATAAACAACTTTTGCAGTTAAATTCTGTTTCAGATAAAAAACAAACCAGACCATCGGAAGCAGCAGTAGTCCCAGGCACGTGGGTCTGGGTGAAGGTTATCAAGAAAAGGAATTAGATCACACCAAAGTGGGAAGGGCCGTACCAAGTGCTACTGTCAACACCCACTGCAGTCAAGATCGCAGAGTGAGCATTCTGGATTCATCTGACACATGGTAAATTGGTTAAAAACTTTAAACTGGACAAAAAACTTGTTACTGTTACACAAGAACAAAATGACCAGATATGGAGCAAATAGAAATGCTGAACAACCTCAGAAGTATTGCATGATCATTCTGTTGATCACACTGATAACATTAATCTTTTTGTTGTGGCCTTTCCTTTTTCCAGCCACACGAGCTGAACTGAATAAATGTGAATCATTCATAGACTGGCATCCGAACTTTAACACTTACCAAGCAATTAAATATGTGTATGCTGAAACTTTTAATGTTTCGAATTGCTGGATCTGCACAGCTATACCAACAGCATACGGGGATTATTAATGACTGCTGTCCCCCTAGGGGTCAATGAGACCTGGGAAAATTTGCTTTTTGATACTACAACTGTAAAATCACAAGACAAAATAGCATTGTACCTGCCTGTTACACAAAAGGGAATTGTATGTTTTTACAAAAATGATACTGTTCAGGTAGGTTGGAGTAATGGTAATGTGACTGTTCCTTACAAATGTTATACCAAGGCCAATAATTCAGGTTATATCTGTGATGCAAACTATGACTCATATCTTGAGTTGATCCATAAAACTATTGATGAGATACAACGTAATCCTGTTCTTTTAAAACAACTATCTATTATTGATAAGAAAATGTTTCATGCAGGGCAAGTGTATATTAATACTAAAGTAGAGAATTGTTATTTTGTTTGTGGGAAAAAGGCATACAAATGGTTACCTGAGAACTGGTCCGGCAGTTGTTTTTTGGGTTACCTGGTTCCAGCCATACGACACACTGCAGTCTTGCCTCAGGGAAAAATTCGAAACGTCAGAGAGGTCACCAAGAAAACCGGAAATCCAATCAGAAGGCCTGAAAATCCAGTGGGACGAATCGAAGCAGGCTGGAGAAACCATAATTCTGTAAAAAACAAAGATAAACTGACACACATGGACTTGAGTGACACTATTATATCGTGGGCAGGTATAGCCCCTGCATATGGCGCAGTGAAATTGATTTGGGAGCTGAGAAAACTGTCCAAACTTCTTGAAGTAATGAGTAATGCAACTTTTTCTGCTCTCGAGTTAATGACTGATGAACTGAATGCTATGAGAACTGTGGTGCTTCAAAACTGCATGGCTCTTGACTTCACCCTAGCGGATAAAGGTGGTACGTGCACTTTAATAAAAGAGGAGTGCTGTTCGTATGTTCCTGACAACCAGCATGAGATAAACGACCATCTTGGGGTGATTCAGCAAGTGTCGGCCATGACCAAACCAGGCCCAAACCCACTGACGGACTTTTTCCAGAATTTGTTTGGGGGGTGGGGTAGCATCCTAATGAACATCCTGATTGCCATTTGTGTGGGATTACTCCTATTAGGAGTGTGAGTTTGTTGTGGTATTCCCTGCATGAAAAGATTGATCAAAGATTTTATAGACATGTCAGTTTCTGAGACTTTATATCAAAGTACTGAAATTGAAGAACTGTTGAAAAATGAAACACTTTCATAAGTTTAAACTGAATGACTCTCTTAACTGCAAATTCTGAACAGAAAGAGGTTAGGAGTAGAAGCAATTGTTTATGCTTTTGAAAATAGAATAAAAAGTATTAACAGGGGGAAATGTTAGCAAAATATGTATTAATGTATATGTTTAGTGCTTATTAGAAGCTAAAAGGGTTAACACATTTCATTCTATGTTATGTACAGCTTAATTCTGTATGAAATTATAAGATGCTTTTTCAAACTGCAGTATGCTTTCTGAAATTGCAAGATGCTCTCTGACCTAGTATTTGCTAGCACAGCAAAATTCATGTTTATGCCTTTTGGAAATGTACTGAGGAGCAGGTGATTATCTGCTAGGTCAGGAAAATGAATGAATAGTGAATGAATAGAACAATACTGTTTTCTATAATGTGACTGAATATGAACAATCAGCCCTGTTCGTGTTATGAGAACATGCACGGCTGCAGAAAAGAAGAGATACATCAAACAAAGACTGTTTGAAGAAATGAACTGTAATCTGTACTTGCTTTGTGCTCGAATTAGCCATAGTACCTTGAATGGTAACAATGCATAGTGAGAAGTTGTATCTGACTGGTGGTCATCAAGGCCACGTTGTTTTTCTTAGGAAGTTTTTTTTTGTAAACTTGATATGCCAGCAGAAAATCATGGACAAACAGCTGCTGTGAAATAATATTGAAAGAACTTGTGATTTATTACGTCGGCTTAGTAGGCAATATCTTGTAAGAAATGTATAAGAATAGCTTCACTTCCTGATTCTAGTTAGACAACTCTGTATTAGCACATTTTTGTCTCCTTGCTGCAAGATTAAAGTGCCTTAACCTGAACCTGCAGTGTGTTGATCATTTTGAAGTTATTTTTCCTTTGACATTTTTGAAGCACGATAGAGAGGGAATTGAGAAGAGTTCACTGGGGAAGAGATTCCAGGCTTTTCCAACTGTTTTAGAAATGAGGGAGTCACTTGCCTTGTTGTTTGATTTAGTGGTATGTACTAGAAGTCTCTGAGAAGACCTTAAGTATTTCAGGTTTTTATAGGGAGTGATGAGTGTGGATAGAATAGGAGTTTTGGAAGGTTTGTAAAGAGTGTTGTGGGCTATAGATAGTTGATGGAATTTAATCAGATTTTGTAGTTCAAGCCATCCCACCTGCTTTAAATTAATGCAATGGTGGGTTCTAAATGGGTGTCCTGTAGAAAATCTGGCAATGTTATTGTAGGACATTTCCAATTTGCTAAGATTATTTTTAGATAGATTAGTGAAAATGGAAGAGGCATAAAGAAGTGAAGAGATTAGATGAGTGTGTGCTATAGTGGTTTTTGCTGAAGGTAGGAGGAAGGATTTAATTCTATAGAGAGAGCCTAGTTTTTTGTTGACAGTTTTTATAGTATTGTTGATATGGATATCAAAGTTTAGATTGTTGTCTATGGTGATACCTAATAGTTTGGTGGTAGGTTCGGGGGATATAATTGTTTTATTGGTAGAGATAACTGAGAAATCAAGAGGAGAGGACTTATTGGTGGGAGAGAAGAGGAGGAGTTTAGTCTTTTTGGGGTTTAGGAGAAGGCATCTATGTGTGAACCATTTCTCAACCGTGTTAAATATTTGTTGGGTAAGAGATTGAAGTTCAGAAGAGGTGGTTGCTGAGCATATCAGAGTGGAGTCATCTGCATATTGAATGCATGTGGCTTGGGGGATGGCAAGGTGAAGGTCGTTGATAAATATGGAAAATCATACTGATAACATTAATCTTTTTGTTGTGGCTTTTCCTTTTTCCAGCCACACAAGCTGAACTGAATAAACGTGAATCATTCATAGACTGGCATCCGAACTTTAACACTTACCAAGCAATTAAATATGTGTATGCTGAAACTTTTAATGTTTCGAATTGCTGGATCTGCACAGCTATACCAACAGCATACGGGGATTATTAATGACTGCTGTCTCCCTAGGGGTCAATGAGACCTGGGAAAATTTGCTTTTTGATACTACAACTGTAAAATCACAAGACAAAATAGCATTGTACCTGCCTGTTACACAAAAGGGAATTGTATGTTTTTACAAAAATGATACTGTTCAGGTAGGTTGGAGTAATTGTAATGTGACTGTTCCTTACAAATGTTATACCAAGGCCAATAATGCAGGTTATATCTGTGATGCAAACTATGACTCATATCTTGAGTCGATCCATAAAACTATTGATGAGATACAACATAATCCTGTTCTTTTAAAACAACTATCTATTATTGATAAGAAAATGTTTCATGCAGGGCAAGTGTATATTAATACTAAAGTAGAGAATTGTTATTTTGTTTGTGGGAAAAAGACATACAAATGGTTACCTGAGAACTGGTCCGGCAGTTGTTTTTTGGGTTACCTGGTTCCGGCCATACGACACACTGCAGTCTTGCCTCAGGGAAAAATTCGAAACGTCAGAGAGGTCACCAAGAAAACCGGAAATCCAATCAGAAGGCCTGAAATTCCAGTGGAACGAATCAAAGCAGGCTGGAGAAACCATAATTCCGTAAAAAACAAAGATAAACTGACACACATGGACTTGAGTGACACTATTATATCGTGGGCAGGTATAGCCCCTGCATATGGCACAGTGAAATTGATTTGGGAGATGAGAAAACTGTCCAAACTTCTTGAAGTAATGAGTAATGCAACTTTTTCTGCTCTCGAGTTAATGACTGTTGAACTGAATGCTATGAGAACTGTGGTGCTTCAAAACTGCATGGCTCTTGACTTCACCCTAGCGGCAAAAGGTGGTACGTGCGCTTTAATAAAAGAGGAGTGCTGTTCGTATGTTCCTGACAACCAGCATGAGATAAACGACCATCTTGGGGTGATTCAGCAAGTGTCGGCCATGACCAAACCAGGCCCAAACCCACTGACGGACTTTTTCCAGAATTTGTTTGGGGGGTGGGGTAGCATCCTAATGAACATCCTGATTGCCATTTGTGTGGGATTACTCCTATTAGGAGTGTGAGTTTGTTGTGGTATTCCCTGCATGAAAAGATTGATCAAAGCTTTTATAGACATGTCAGTTTCTGAGACTTTATATCAAAGTACTGAAATTGAAGAACTGTTGAAAAATGAAACACTTTCATAAGTTTAAACTGAATGACTCTCTTAACTGCAAATTCTGAACAGAAAGAGGTTAGGAGAAGAAGCAATTGTTTATGCTTTTGAAAATAGAATAAAAAGTATTAACAGGGGGAAATGTTAGAAAAATATGTATTAATGTATATGTTTAGTGCTTATTAGAAGCTAAAAGGGTTAACACATTTCATTCTATGTTATATACAGCTTAATTCTGTATGAAATTATAAGATGCTTTTTCAAACTGCAGTATGCTTTCTGAAATTGCAAGATGCTCTCTGACCTAGTATTTGCTAGCACAGCAAAATTCATGTTTATGCCTTTTGGAAATGTACTGAGGAGCAGGTGATTATCTGCTAGGTCAGGAAAATGAATGAATAGTGAATGAATAGAACAATATTGTTTTCTATAATGTGATTGAATATGAACAATCAGCCCTGTTCATGTTATGAGAACATGCACGGCTGCAGAAAAGAAGAGATACATCAAACAAAGACTGTTTGAAGAAATGAACTGTAATCTGTACTTGCTTTGTGCTCGAATTAGCCATAGTACCTTGAATGGTAACAATGCATAGTGAGAAGTTGTATCTGACTGGTGGTCATCAAGGCCACGTTGTTTTTCTTAGGAAGTTTTTTTTTGTAAACTTGATATGCCAGCAGAAAATCATGGACAAACAGCTGCTGTGAAATAATATTGAAAGAACTTGTGATTTATTACGTCGGCTTAGTAGGCAATATCTTGTAAGAAATGTATAAGAATAGCTTCACTTCCTGATTCTAGTTAGACAACTCTGTATTAGCACATTTTTGTCTCCTTGCTGCAAGATTAAAGTGCCTTAACCTGAACCTGCAGTGTGTTGATCATTTTGAAGTTATTTTTCCTTTGACATTTTTGAAGCACGATAGAGAGGGAATTGAGAAGAGTTCACTGGGGAGGAGATTCCAGGCTTTTCCAACTGTTTTAGAAATGAGGGAGTCACTTGCCTTGTTGTTTGGTTTAGTGGTATGTACTAGAAGTCTCTGAGAAGACCTTAAGGATTTCAGGTTTTTATAGGGAGTGATGAGTGTGGATAGAATAGGAGTTTTGGAAGGTTTGTAAAGAGTGTTGTGGGCTATAGATAGTTGATGGAATTTAATCAGATTTTGTAGTTCAAGCCATCCCAGCTGCTTTAAATTAATGCAATGGTGGGTTCTAAATGGGTGTCCTGTAGAAAATCTGGCAATGTTATTGTAGGACATTTCCAATTTGCTAAGATTATTTTTAGATAGATTAGTGAAAATGGAAGAGGCATAAAGAAGTGAAGAGATTAGATGAGTGTGTGCTATAGTGGTTTTTGCTGAAGGTAGGAGGAAGGATTTAATTCTATAGAGAGAGCCTAGTTTTTTGTTGACAGTTTTTATAGTATTGTTGATATGGATATCAAAGTTTAGATTGTTTTCTATGGTGATACCTAATAGTTTGGTGGTAGGTTCGGGGGATATAATTGTTTTATTGGTAGAGATAACTGAGAAATCAAGAGGAGAGGACTTATTGGTGGGAGAGAAGAGGAGGAGTTTAGTCTTTTTGGGGTTTAGGAGAAGGCATCTATGTGTGAACCATTTCTCAACCATGTTAAATATTTGTTGGGTAAGAGATTGAAGTTCAGAAGAGGTGGTAGCTGAGCATATCAGAGTGGAGTCATCTGCATATTGAATGCATGTGGCTTGGGGGATGGCAAGGTGAAGGTCGTTGATAAATATGGAAAAAAGTAGAGGTCCTAGGATGGAACTTTGGGGGACACCAAGGTTGACGGGCAGGTGAGAGGAGAGAGACTTGTGCCATAGTACAACATGTTGTCTTTTATCAAGGTAGGACTGGAACCACTTTATAGAAGATGTATCTAATGACAGGGATTCCAGCATTTTGATGAGAATTTGATGATTTACCATGTCAAAAGCTTTAGACAAGTCAATGAATAGTGCTGAAGAAAGCTTGTTTTCCAGATAGAAGGGACCTGGTGTTCACTTATGGATCTATTGATTATCAGTGAGATGGGCTATGCTATACCTTCTGCTGTTATGCGTAAGTATTCAGCAGGTAGACTGTCTAGAGCTAGTTTGGCGGGTTTTAATTTTTTAGCAGTCTTTTGATGGTGTCAGTTGCTACAGGTTGAAGAGAGAATAGTGGTGAGGTGCTTGTTGTGGGGGCTGGAGGTATGGTTGTTGAGGGAGTTTGATTTTGGGATAGTTCTAGGATGATTTCTGTAAAATATTTATTAAACTGAGTTGCAATATTGTCTGAGTTGTTGGTAGTAGTGGGAGGGGGTGTTCCTGTTTTACCTGGTAGAAGAATATTGTTTATAGTGGACCAGAAATTTTTGGGATTTTTGTGGTGCCTGGTTTGTATGTTGGTGTAGTAATTAATTGTATCTATTTTAATTTGTTGTTTAGCTTTGTTTCTAAGTTCTTGATAAGTTTGTCATGTGAGTTGGGACTTATTTGATTTCTAGGTAGAACAAGCCTTATGTCTAAGTCTGAGAAGGTTTAATGTTTCTTTTTTTAGCCAAGGGGCATAGTTAGACTTGACATGTATGTATCTAATGGGTGCTTGAGAGTTTAAAATGTAGTGGAAGGTAGTGTTGAAGTAAATAATGTCTTCAAGTAATGGAAGATGTTTTAATGGTGTCCAATTACAGCTTTTAAGTATTTCTACAAGTTTATTGGGGTTAAGTTGTTTTTTGTTTCTTATCTGTAGTAATATAGGTTGTTTGGTTGAGTTAGTTCTTTTTCTGACTAAATATGTGGGATAGTGGTCACTAAGGCTGCCTGGCAGACAACCAGAGTGGGGGTAAAGGGCAGGTCTATTTGTTAGTATCCAGTCTAATGTGGAATTTTTGTTGGTAACTTTGTTAATTTTGGTGGGTGATTGGATGAGTTACGAGAAGCCATGTAAGTTAATGCAGTTTTTGGGGTTTGGAGAATTGCAGGATGACCAATCTATATTAGCATCACCCATTATGAGTGTCTCCTGGAGAAGGTTATTACTACACCAAAGTAGGATGTTTTCTAGCTTTGGGATATTATCACCTGGTGGCAAGTAGAGACCTAATATATATATATATATATATATATATATATATATATATATATATATATATATATATATATATATATATATATATATATACACAGATATAATATATATATGTATATATATATATATATATATATATATATATATATATATATATCTTATTGGAGTTATTCGATACAAATCTTTTCAATAAACAGTGAAGAGATTCATAGTATATGTGCTTATTTCATGAGATGTGTGACATTAGAAATGGAGATAAGAGATGGAGAAGAAGAGTGATACTTTGAAGAGGTTTACGATCTAAAAAGGTTTGAAGTTTTGGTGATTACATATAAATTAATGGGCTAGATCAGGGAGGATGAGTGCAGAGGCAGGACCAGAGAGTCTGGAGGTACTCTCTAGTGGCTATTTGAAATGATTCGGATGTTTGAGGGACCTGATTTGTAGTGGTAATTATAATTTATATTTAGAAAGTTGCTAGAATAACAGGCTGTGCATTGGCATGCCTTTTTCAGAATGCTCCTAAGTCTAAATCTCAAATGTCTGCCATTACTTACTAACAGGAATATTCACTAATAATAAAAAACAAAAAAACTTTATGAGGAATATACAAGCTTAATACTCGGGTGTCTGTTAGTAGTTACTCACTGTATTCCTCACTGATTTGCTAAACAACACAAACTTTACAAGGAACATAACATCAACTACATTCTACAAAATCAGGAACATGTTAGCACATATACACAAAAGATAGATACATATATATATATATATATATATATATATATATATATATATATATATATATGTGTGTGCGTGTGTGTGTGTGTGTGTGTGTGTAGATAGGTAGATAATAGATACACACACACACACACACACACACACACACACACACACACACAAATTAAAAAGAACATACTAAAATACTTACATTCTTAATCCTATATTCTGTGTCAGAGGCATAAATATTGTATACACACACACACACACACACACACACACACACACACACACACACACACACACACATACAGCATTTATATTCAAATAAATACATAAACTTGTTTCTGTGCTACTTCATATGTAAACATCTAGTACTATCTTTCAATTTGAGTTTGGCAGCCTGAGTCAGTAAAATGGCCTCCTCACTACTTCATACAGCAACCCAGGGACTCCCTTTGCCAGCAACTTTTCTGCCTTACTCATAGTTGCCTTAGTCCTATTTAAGATAATCATAATGCCAGGCTGTTTTGAAAACAGCCTGGCAGCCAGAATAAGCCTTTTTTTATTTAACTACAGTTCAGAGCTCAGAACTCTGCATATGCATAGCAGCATGTGAGGAGTTCCATGCTTGCTTAAGTGCATAAAAAAATAATTAATTAATTAATTAAGCTAGCCCTAGTGCACTAATATAACAAACAAGTAAATACAATTATTTTGTTTTCCTTTTTCTCTTTCCAATGAGGGGGTGCTGCCCAGTAGCCAGAGCCACAACCCCCCCCCATATACTACTTGGATGATGAGAAATGTCATGACAGAGAAACATGCAGTGATAATGTGGCAGTAAGCAGAACTAGAGTTTTTTAATTGTTTATGAAGATGTGCAATATTTGCATATGCATATTTGACTTGTAAAGTATCCCATGACATGTGAAAGCTTATGTTATGAAGTTTATTGCATTCAATAATACATTTTGACATATGGCAGTGAGATAAAAATTGTTGCTGTCCATCACTCACCTGGCAAATAAGTGCTCTGGACCGGTTGACTGTACACGTTTGCCAACATATAAAATCATGAGAGACTTAGAAAAGTATAATTCTGTATTTAATATTAGATTTGTGGCAAATTGCAACAACAGTTTTTTACTGCTTCCTGGATTTGTTATGAAAAATGTGCAGCAGCTCCCAGCTTTTGCACTAATGTATAATGCTGTCTTAATTAGAAGAGTCATGCTTTATCTAAAGAGGTTTCTGCCTTGGTTTTATAGCAAATACAGACCTGTTAACAATTCTCTAAACCGTTACACTTATATTATTCAATGCAAGGTAACACTAATCGTTCAATCACAGAATGGCTTAGCATGTGCCTTGGTAGAAGGGGGTACAGGAGAAGCTTTCTTTCAATCTTGTAGTGGAATGACCCAGAAGAGTAAGTATTTCTTGAGTAGTTACCTGCAATTTAAAATCATAAGACCTCACTGTACTGTATCACTTTATAGTACACTTGTGAATTACAAAGAAAGTTGATGAGAGGTAAGATTATATGATGAAATGTTGAAGACAAGGTTGCTCATTGCCTGTTCCTTGTTCTCACTGTGCTGTTATTGTTGCGATACTGCCCTCTCCCTCTTCTCACATGACTGCATGAGTGGTTCTCTCTGGAGCCCTTTGTTATCGGTAAAGGGGAAGTTAGGGAAAAGGGGTGTTGGACTCAGTTGTACTTCAACATCTTGGTATATAATCTTACCTCTCATCAGCTTTCTTTGTTAAATAAAGGGGTCTTTCATACCTTCACAAGCTTCACACTTAACAGATGTCCTTTCTGACCTGAGGCTGTTTGCCCATAATGTCTCCCTGTCTCTGTTGAACAACAGTTATCAGTCTACTTACTCTTTCTATAAGAAACCCAGTCTGTACATCCCAGATCTACATCCATTGATGGCAGCTTTTATGGAAGTATGTGATAAAGAAATCAGAGACATATTAACAGAGAAACATAAACACAGTAGTCATAACTTGACCCCTGGCCAGAAGAAGGCATTGCATGAATTGTGGGCAGCTAGACATTTAGAAATATGCCCCACAGATAAGGGAGGAGGCATGGTTGTCTTAGACAGATATCTCTATCTGGATCAGATGTCTATTATGTTGAGTGACTCTACTACTTATGTTAATATTGCAAAATATAGACTAGATGGCTTTATTAACAGAGTTCATTTTTTGATCTGTGACCTGTTGATGACAGGATTGATTACTCAAGAGTTGTTTGACCATTTTACTGTTGATAATCCCATTATCCCTATTTTATATGGGCTCTGTAAAATTCATAAGAATCTTGAGAAGCCACCCATGAGACCTATCCTCTCTAGTAGGGGATGGGTTGTAGAGCCCGTATCCATTTATATGGAGAAAACACTTAGATTTGTTCTAAATACTGTTACCACAGTGTTGAAAGATACCAAACGCTTTCTGGAAAACCTTTATGTCTGGGATAAATTGAATTTGCATGATGATGCTTTTCTCTTTGCCACACTTGATGCGAATTCATTGTTCACTGTTATTCCTAATGATTCTGGAGTTGATAATGTTAGGCAGCTTCTGATTTCACATACTGACTTTTCCACTACTAAGGTTGAGTCATTGTGTTCCTTAATTGAGATTATACTTGAGAATAATGTCATTATTTTTGGAGAACAACTTTTATCTACAGAAAACTGGTGTTGCTATGGGCACTGCATGTGTGAACAGCTATGCCAGCTTGGTCCTTGCAAACTGGCAAAATAGTCTGGTCTTGAATGGTAATACATTTTCTTCCTGTATTGGATTTTATAGGCATTTTGTGGATGACATATTTATTGTGTGGAAAGATAATGAATAAGATTTTAAGCCACAACACAACTGATTTTTTGAGGTTTAGCTATAAGGTTTCTAGAGAATATTTGGAGTTGTAAGATATTTCTGTATGCAGACAAGATCTACATGATATTTCAATATGTATATACAAGAAACCCTGTAAAAAAAACACTCTTGTTACTGAAAAGTAGTACGCATCCATGTCGTGTTACACGGAATATCTTGAAAAGCCAGTTTTTAAGAGTAATGAGGTTACACAAAAATGATGATCTGCAGTTAGCCTTTGAACAATTAAAAAGAGATTTTGTGGAGAGGGGCTATAGTTAGTCTATTGTAGAAGAATGTGCCACTACAACTTTAGTCCTTAGAAGCACTAAAGGTAAACCTTATTTTTCAAGGAGAGCTGAAAATAGATATGATAATCCTATACCTTTACAACATTGTTTTACCAGTAGACCTACGTTCACATACTCCAGTGATGTTGGGCTAGTTTGCAACTTGTTGGAGAAGAATTGACCTATTTTACTAGCAGATCCTGTGGTTAGACAGGTCATTGACTCTGAACTGAAGTTCTACTTTAGAAATAATTTGTCCCTAAAGAGGCAGTTATGTAATAGCAACTATAACACTTCTGTGATACCTGAGTCAGACAGGAAGAGGACCTTTAGATGCCATAACTGCAAGGCTTGTAATTACATCTTTACATGCACCTCATTTACAGATAATATTTCTGGTGTCACCATCAATTTAGACTTTTACGCTGATTGTAAAAGCAAGGACCTTCTAT
Organism: Protopterus annectens; assembly: GCF_019279795.1. NCBI lineage: Eukaryota > Metazoa > Chordata > Ceratodontiformes > Protopteridae > Protopterus > Protopterus annectens. The sequence goes on from NC_056737.1 coordinate 1,613,943,775, forward strand.
AGTTTGCTACCTGTTTTACATGCACTGCCTTCTATATTGGGTAGACCAATAGGTTGTTTAAGGATAGGATTTTGGAATACATGAATGATATAACCAGCAGTGAAAACACTAGTGCTTTAGCCAAGCATGTTATGTTGATAATAACTAGCTATTGCTTAAAGTTTTTTGGGGTACAGTTAATGAGTCTCAATCCTAGGAAATCTGATAAGAAGAACAGAACTGAAGTATGTGAACAGAGATGGATTTTACTGCTGAAAGCATATGTTAAACCATATTTAAATGACAGGGTCTCCCTTAAACCTGTTTTAAAGAAAAGACCATTTCGACACTTGATACATAACAATTTTTTTTCTGTTTTGTTCCTTGCTGAAACTGGTGTGTGTGTAGTGTTCTCTTTTTATTTGTTATACCAGAACTTTTATGCAGCTTTTGTTTTATCTTAGTTTTGCATTAGAATATTATTTTTCTTTTGCTGCATGTATACAACTGCATATTTTAATAGGTCTAAATGTCTGTGATGTTGCTTTTAGTGTGTGTGCAGAGTTTATGCATGACATTTATTAGGTTTTTCATTTTTGTTATACCTGTACATTCAAGTAAGTTCCTGATACTCTTTCTGCTTCTACTTTTAATGCATTTAAATATGTTTATGGTCAGGTTTCAAGCAATATATAGAGACTGCTCAATGTCTTTTATGATTTATTACTGTGTTTGGAATAAGCTTAACAAATCTTTATATTTGATGATGGGAATATTGTTTTAGTGCTATGTCTTTAAGAAATGGTAGGCTGCTTTTATTGTTTGGGAAATTTTTTTATTAATGCCTCACAGTAAGACGTTGTCCTGTTCGATTCTCAGCTAGAGCGTCTTCTGTGTGGAGACATGCGTGAATGGGCATACCTTCATTGAAGGTTGTGCGTCAGGGCCGGCAACTCAGCACGTAAAAATCTACTGCCAATCATTAAAGGACCAGAATTCCACTGTGGCGACCCCTAACCGGGAAAAGCCGAAAGACACAACAACAACATGATTGCTGAACTTTCTGTGACTGGTTGAGTATTTATTTTAAATAGTATTTAGATTTTGTGCTCTGTAATGGTCTGATGAAGCAGAGGTTACTCTTTAAAAGTACTTACCTTCTGTTTTGATAAAGTTACTTCTATATACAGTGATTTAAAGCCATGTTTGAGAGGAGTTTTTGTTACTGTTTTGGATTTGACTGCTACATTTACTCCAACCATAACTGAGTCTGAGTGGTCTACTTTTTCTTTTCTCATGTGTGGTGTAGTCCAACTGCAGTCCAGTGCAGTCCAGGGTGGTCAGTTGTAAAACTGGTATATAAGAATACATTATAAAGTAAATTAGAGAGTAGTTGCACTTAGATTTTTGCAAGTGCTGTGTAATTTTTTTTTTTAATATTTGGAGATTTCTTTTTATACTTTTTATGTCAGCAGATAGCTGGTCCTAGTCTGGATAGGGCTTTTTCTCCTATCGCTAGTTTGTATCTGGGTCTGACCAGTGTTGATGTACTTTCTTGGCTGTTCCCAATGGAGTATTTTTCTTCCCTGATTAGGCATAACCATTTAATATGTGGTCAGTAGCAAAGATGTAGCATTTTGTAAATCAGAGAAGTAAGGAAGAAAGTGTCTCAGTTGGTAATAGGTAGCCAGTGAGCTTTTTATATAAGTTGCAGTGGTGACAATTTGCATCTGCTGACAAAGAAAAAATCTAAGCCTTTCATTTTATGCCATTTGACTTTGTGTGTGTGTGTATGTATAATGTTTGCTGAAAGAAAAGCTATGAGGGGGAAGAGCATATTCAGTCTTTGGTATTTGCACATTTTTGGCTAATGCCATCCCTGACGCAGGGGGAAGAGAAGATGTGAGAGTCAATAACATAGTTTTAGTTATGTCAACCTTAGGGTTAATGTTGTCTGTGTGTACACTGAAGTTCAGTAAGGGGTCTAGTGTTAAACCCAGACATTTTTGCTGCTTAACATTTGGTATTGTATTCCCTTTTAAGTCTGTTAAGATTAACAATGGTAGTGATGCCAGTCTGAATGTAGAGAAGAGCATTAACCCATTCACCCCAATAGGGTTCAGGAAGTTTGCACTGTAGCCTCCAATGGGCGAAGCCTAGGCCTTTTGATAGAATCTAATTATGTCCTCACTTTTCAAACAAATGTTCATATCTCTGGAACCGTAGGTGCTATGAAAGAAGTATAAATGGCAAACTCTTCAGCACAAACTATTTTTATAGTGGTAGTATTCTTTAGGTTATAGGTCTTAAACCAAATTTTATAAGTCACAATAAACACAGTAACTATTACATTTGTAATATTTTGTAAACAACTTGAAATATATTGATAACCACTCAAGTTACTCACATTCTGTCAGCAGCATTTTATTCATCTAGCTGTGAGCTTTCATATGAGGCTAAGGAGTTCTGTCTGTGTTACTTATTGTCGAGATGTTTAGAAAAATGTGACAATTATATCTATATAAATTATTATCATAAAAACAACAGTTAAAATCTATTCACCTGCACTAAACAGGGGTCAAATATTAATGCAGTTGAGTTTGCCATTGTATAAGCTTTAAGATGAAATATTTTAAAGCCTTGCACATAACATAGCATGGTTTTGGAATTATTGGTGCAAATATGAACAAGCAATATTTGACGCCTAGGTGCTTGTTCTTTCCTATATACATTTCCTACTTCTGACCCCTCTGTCATGTCTGTAGCCTGTGATAAGCTGTCTCAATTGCTTCCTTTGCCCAAGTCATTGACTTCTGACAAGGATAGCAGAACTATGGAAAGGTTGATTAAGAAGGTTTACACTTCCATTATCCTAGCTTATAGGGGTATTAATTATCAGACCCATATGTCTAGGTATGTGTTGGCTCTTCTTTCTCAGGCCTGTCAACTTATTTCTGATTTTCCAGTCTCTGAACGTAAAACATCTGTTATTTCCTTGCTAGGGACTTCCTCTCAAGTCATTCATCATTCTATTAAATGTAGTTATGATGCAGCAGATGCCTCTTCTAGGGCTGCTGTTTTTGGATCAGTGATGAGGAGGTATTCTTGGCTTAGGCTTCAACATCTACCTGATGATATTAAAGCTAAGTTGATGGATGCTCCTCTGGATTCTAAACTTATGTTAGGGGAAGCTGCTGATGGTTTGTTTAAGTCCCTTCAGGAGAATGATAAGGGTTTACAGGATCTTAATTATATGTTTGTTTCTGCTGTGCCTAAATTTCAAAGAAACTACCCCACTAAACCTGCCTTTGTTCGTAAGCAATCCCACCCTTCAGGGGTGCCAGAAGCTGTTGAAGGCTGAGGGGGATGGAGGACAAGAGAGGCACTTAGTGATTTAAAAAGGGCAACGTTTTTGAAAGTATTTACAGGAGTATCAGGGTGATGCAAGCTAAGTTTCATTAAGAATAATTGCACATAAATTTCTTACAAAATTAGAAATGAAGACAGCCTGTGTTGATATGAGTTGGTATGTGTTAAAGAAGCAATAGCAGTACTGTTAAATCAAGCATGCCATTCTGAAGTATGTTACTCTTTTCTGTACAACTTATCAGTGGAGAGGAATTAGTTGACAAAAGTACTTGATGCAATACTTAATCTACATAGAGAGAATTGCAATAGCTTTGTAAACAAGGATGCAGCGGATCTGTTTCTGACAATAGTACTGACAACATACTATACACTTTATATTGTGCTAAAGCTTGTGTGTTTCCTACTTCATAATAAACTTTACAGTGAGCTGCCAGGACCGTGGTCAGAAATAGACAAACACAAAGTCCCATCTTATATTTTATTTGGCATGCAGTAACAAAAGTGGAGGAAAATAAATACTATGTTTCTGAGTTTGGAAGAGCAGACACACACCATACAGTGATGCTGCCTAATTCCCCATTATATGTTTTCAGTCAAGTTACTATCTGGATTCTAAAAAGCATTAATGAAATAAAATGCAACACAAGCTTGTATACAAACAAGTCAGCCATCATATATTGAGGTAAAAAGTGTCTCAGCAGAACTGCAAAACTGTTGGTAGGATAATATTACATCATACAAACTAGAAATGCAAATAAGAGGATTACATCTACATATCACTTACCAGAAGAACTGCAAAACAAGTACTCCACTTATTACATCAGGTTGGATTATACAGTTGGCATTAATGGACTTCACAACATAGTATTGTATCACCTCAGAAGTTCAACACTAATGCTTACTTTCACACAGATTTCACAGCACTGAATGAAAACAGTGATTAGCATAATGGACATTCAGTGCAATCTAATTCTATATAGTAAATGCAGCAGCATTTTCAGTGCCAAGTGATATTTTATTGAAATAGTTTTCAATGAATATGTTTCTGAATCTGGACCCACGTTTTCCACACATATATCCTGACCAAATCTTAGTATAGCACAATTAAACTATGATAGTAACAAGCTACACAGAAAAGACTTTAGGGTATACTTATTTATTATTTGTTAAGTAGGTAAGGGGAGTGGTTCAAACAACTCTTTTTAACCTTGACCTGAGCTCACACAGTGTAACAGAATGGTAGACAATGAAATATCATCACAAACCAAAGAGTATAAAAGGCATAAAAGACTAAACACTACAAAACTGTATGAACATGTAGGCTACAAAACAGGGACTGTAGTATGGTGTGAATTAAATTAATAATGTATCAAGGATGATCTGGCACACTGAAAGAAAGCAACAGTTGTATACAGGCTATTTACAATTTACAGTGAGTCAAACACTGTACCCAAGTGAAACTGTTTAAAACATCATACCTAAGTGAAGGTATTTAAATGCAATTTGCAGCAAGTCAAACAGTACTGTATCTTGCTCTTTTAAAATTAGTGGCTCTCCACTGAGACAGCTAAAGCTTAAGTTACCCTCAAAGGCAATGCACAATTGTGTGCAGAGCTTATTGTAAATGGAGCTACCTATTCTGAGACAGAAGTTATAGCAAGCCTACTGGCCAACAAATTCATCTGCTGCTTTACCCTTCCCTCCCCCTCAACCTTCCCTTAAGAATTTCCATCAAATATAACTCTTTCTGCTCTCAATAGGGAACAGGTCGTTAATGCTCTTTCTAAGGCCAAGAACACTGCATCAGTGAATAAATATGAGTTGATTTCAACTAAGATCTATCTGTTGCTCTTATTTTAATTTTGCCTTCATGTAACAGTATAAGCATGATGTCTGTAAAATGTTTTCCTTTATCTACTTTGCAGTACTTATGCGAGCTTCTGTAAATGCAATAGCTTGTTCTAACTTTTTATTCACACATACCCTTTCTGCTTGATGTCTGGGTTATTACCTGATGAATTTTTTAAAGTTTATGACCAAAGGCAGACTTTAATGGCAGCTTAACTCTGCTAGGCTGATGTAGTTACCAACGTCTCTACATACTTTCTACACTGCAGATCATACATAGCTATCAGTTAGCTTTAGTTCCACCTAGAAAGGACTAGCTTAGTGTAAGTCCATATACTATTGAACTCCCATAGCACTGTTTAAATTGTAAGCACCACAGCTACCTGAATGCATCACTACCACCTTAAAAAAACACAATGCTTCCTTATATTTCCATACAGCTACATATTCTTAATCTTCAAACTGTGGCATTAGTTTTACTTGTGTCATTTAAGAGTTATGCAACTTTTTCTGTACCTGCTTCTGTCATGTATCCCCCTCTTTTGGTTCACAACACTGTATGTCGCTTTTAATTTTTCACTGTATTTTATTGTTTTACTTTTATTGTTAATGCTGATGTACACAGTTTAGGAAGTAGTAATTTTATAATATAAACACACACACACACACACACACACACACACACACACACACACACACACACACACACACACACACACACACACACACACACACACACACACACACACACACCAAATGCATACTTTTGTTTCAGAACAGAAATAAATCAGAAAGAAATCTGGACAAAGCCATAAATAATGGGGGAAAAAAAAGACCAAAAATAGGGGCACTTTTTAAATATTGCTCTTACAAACCTAAAAAGTTAATAGAATAGCAGGTTTTGCATCAGCATACATTTTCTGAAGGGTCTAAAGTCAGAAACTCAAATGTCTGTCATTATTTTCTGAACTCAGTCTTCAATAATTTGCCAAGGATTTGCCAGAAAACCACAATTTTATGAAAAATGGACCAAATGTATGAGGCAAAAATGGGGACATTCTGCAAAAATCTGTATATTTGAGAGGTATGGCCCCATTTTACAAATGCATATAAAGTTTCATTCAAATATAGTGGACACATATGAGAAATATAGATATTTGATCAAGAATGAACAGGACTTACTTATGAATCTTACGATGCAATATGTGGTAGTCTGGTAGATATTTTACAAAAAAAATAGTTTTTTCCTCCAATGCAGTCAGTCAGTCAGAGCAGTGCAGAGCCAGGCAAGCAGTTCAGCAACTAGTGCGGGAAAGGGCAAGCAAATAAGGAAATTATGTTACTAATAGTCAAAAGTCCAGAAGTTTTTTATTTTTATTTTATAGAGCCAGGCATCAGCCATGAACAGCAATGTGGGTGAGTCGCGAGTATAGAAGTAAAGGTATTCAATGTCTCTCTCTCTCTCTCTCTCTCTATCTCTCTCGCTCTGTCTCTCTTTTTTTTTTTTTTGTTAGGATGCAAAAGTGGGATAGCACTCCCTCCCTCTTGCCTTACAGTTCTGGTGCCTATGCTGCCCTTCCACTAAAGGTAGGAAGAGTGGAAAATGAGCTCCTCCTACTAAGGCTAGTCAATTTTCAGGGACTCTGAAACTTTCCATTCTGGACAAACCAGGTACGACAATCCGTCTCTTCCCAGCCACATTCCTCTTTCTCTTTGCCTTTCTCTTTCTCTTCCTGTTTGACTTCAGATCACTCAGGATTCTTCAGGTCTATTGATTATTCATCAGGGGTACTTCATGGTGTGGAAATCTCATCCTGTTTTTATGGGCATTCCTCAGCCTCCTCAGGAACAACTTCCCCTTTTCCAAGAGGTTCTTCAAAATCTCTTGGGTCTGGCGTCTGGGTACTATTCAAGAGGTGCCTGTGTCCCAAAGGGGGAAAAAGTTCTACTCCAGACTGTATCTATTGCCCAGAAAACAGGGCACTTGAATACTTACCTCTAGACCTCTCTCATCTAAACACTTTTCTAAAAGCTCCTATCTTTTAGATGTCATCCCCTCAGATTCCATTTTTTCTCTTGCTCCCTCAGGCCTATATGGTGTCTCTGGATCTCAGGGATGTTTATCTCCATATTCTAATCCAACCTCTTTTCAAGAAGTTTTTTCATTTCTCTGTTGCTTCTTGGCATTTTCAGTACTCTGCTTTGCCTTTGGCCTTTCTACTGCCCCACAGGTGTTCACCAAATGCCTTGCTCCTGTGATTGTTCTCTGCAGGCTTTGAGGGTGTCCAAATATTTCCTTACTTACACAACCTGTTGATTTAGGTGTCCTTTCCAGAGACCCTTTTGCAAAATCTTCATTTTGACGTTTTCCTTCTTCAGAGCCTGGGGATCACTATAAATTTCAAAAACTCTTATCTGACTCTTTCTCAGGATTATGTTTTTCTGGGTTGCAGGATTCAGACTGTGCCAGTGCTTGTATCCCTGCCCCTTCCAAAGGCCTTAACTCTCATTTCTTTCTTTCATACACTTCTTCATCTGGCTTCCATTACCACCATGGAGTTTCTGAGAGCTCTGGGTTTCATGGCATCTATCATTCCCATGCTAAACTAGACATGAGAAAGTTGCAGTGGTTTCTGAAGTCCATGTGGCTCCAACATGCACATCGTCTAGACTTTGTAATTCCTCTTTGTTGTTGTCTCAGACAGGAACTTCACTGGTTGATTCAGCAGTTGTCTCTGAATCCAGGGATCCCTTTTCATCCCCCTCTTCCCTCTCAGTAATTATTCACAGATGCTTCAGACATGGGATGAGGGTGACATTTGGCTCCCTAAAGTTACAGGGGGGTGGTTGCTTCATTAACAGAAGGATCACATCAGTGTCAAAGAGATGAGAGCTCTTCTGTTGGCTTTTCAGGCCTTTCATCCTCTTTTCTCTCCAGGGCCTCTCAAGGTGTTGACAGACAATACCACAGTGATATAGTATATCCACAAACAGGTGTCTGAGTTGTCGGCCCTTATGGCTTGTCCTCCTTTTTTGGTTTTTCATGAGGACAGGGTGTGCTTGCGCACTAACCCTTTTTTATGCTTAAGGTGATTAATGAGCTATCACTGAATAAGTCTATTAATCTGCCTACTTTTTCCCCTGTCCGCAATCTGACAGTGAGAGGTGCATACTTTGGACATGCATAGGCAACTCAAAATTTATTTGGATAAGACTAAGGCTGTTAGCAAATCTGATCAGTTATCGGTTTCTTTTTATCCTAGATCTTTGGGGCTTGCTGTATCCAAGCAAACTATTTCTTCTTGAATTTTTAAGGCTATTTCCTTTTGTTACACTTTTCATGGCAACAGCCTTCCTTCTTCAGTTAAGGCTTATTCTACTAGAGCTGTGGCTTCCTCTTGTGCTTTTTTCAAAGGCTTAGATACTAATTCTTTTTCTTGAAGTAGCTACCTGGACTTTTGTGTATACCTTTACCAAGCACTACACATTGAATGGGTATCTCTAGAGCTTGGGCTGAATTTGCTAGTGCCATTCTTCAGGCTTTTTATGGGGGGGTTTCTGCACCTTCCCCCTCCCAAGTTTCTTCTTGAACTTTGGCACTCTCCTGTCTGTTAAGAATACTGCAGCAGTGAATGTAAGGACATAGTACAGTTGTGTAAAATCTTACCCTAATGGTAGATGTCCTTGCCTTCACTGCTGCAGTATTTGCTACCTCCCTCCATCCCCTGAGTCTTTGCCTTTCTGGATGTACAGGTTACTTCTTGGGTTTCCTGGACTGGTGTTCCTACTGGGGCATTCAGTTCTGATTATGTTAGGTCTAAATGTCACATTTATGCCCTATGCCATGCAAGGAGCATTTGGGTGACATTCAGTCTACCTTTTAACATCAATAAATAGTCTTTGGTACACTGGCCAGACGTTTGGGCTTCCATGGCAGGTATTCCTATCTGTTAAGAATACTGCAGCAGTAAGGCAAGGACATCTACTGTTATGGTAAGATTTTGCGCAACTGTACTTTCATACATACCTTACTTTCTTCTCTCTTGTTGCTGATTATTTAAGGCTTGTAGCTATGTCTGCAACATGTACAATGCACATAGCATGCTGCTGTACTACAATATCTCTACTTAGCTAATTGTAATGTTCAAGATATTTTATTTTTTTGCTCTTTGGTTTAATAGTTGACACTAATACTTAATGCTGTAACAGGCACTTTTTGTCTTCTATGCAATGACTGATAATTGTTTGTAATGTTTTTTATTAAATTTGTACTCCTCTTTTTTACTTTCTGTAACCTTGTGTAAACTTAGTGTATGTATTTTATGTAGAAATTTTCTCCCCAGGCCTCTGCTGTCAGACAATCACAGCAAACAAATGCTAATAAAAAATGTGCTATATTGTTTGTTTGTTAACTACTTTTCTTGGAGCTTTTCTCCCCAGGTCTCCACTGAAAACAGGCCCCTGGCCCAGTCGGACACTACTCAGTAAACAAATGTAAAATAAATAAAACATAAAATAAATAAATCTGGAACTTTACGAATACTGACTTTGCATGTCTTTAGCTAGCCTTGGTAACCCAAATGCCTTCATTCTCTTTTCCTTACAAACACATAGCTGTAAAAGGTGCTTTCATCTTCTCAGACTCTGCTTGTTTCTGTTGTTACTATCTGCTGCAATGTAAGGGACTCAGATTTTTAAACATTCTGATCACCTGTAGCTAGAGATACTCCATAATGTGATATCCTAATTATCTGTCCGGGTTTATTGTAACCAGACTGTAATCCTTTGCAGTTAGTGCATTCATAAGTGCATGGCATTATGCACTGACTGAAAAAGTAAATGGTGCCACTATTCACCTCAGTATATTACTGAGAGTGAGTTTAATACCTCACTGTATTACTGAGAGTGAGTTTAATACCTCAGTATATTACTGAGAGTGAGTTTAATACCTCACTGTATTACTGAGAGTGAGTTTAATACCTCACTGTATTACTGAGAGTGAGTTTAATACCTCAGTATATTACTGAGAGTGAGTTTAATACCTCAGTATATTACTGAGAGTGAGTTTAATATCTCACTGTATTACTGAGAGTGAGTTTAACACCTCAGTATATTACTGAGAGTGAGTTTAATACCTCACTATATTACTGAGAGTGAGTTTAATACCTCAGTATATTACTGAGAGTGATTTTAATACCTCAGTATATTACTGAGAGTGAGTTTAATACCTCAGTATATTACTGAGAGTGAGTTTAATACCTCACTGTATTACTGAGAGTGAGTTTAATACCTCACTGTATTACTGAGAGTGAGTTTAATACCTCAGTATATTACTGAGAGTGAGTTTAATACCTCACTGTATTACTGAGAGTGAGTTTAATACCTCAGTATATTACTGAGAGTGAGTTTAATACCTCAGTATATTACTGAGAGTGAGTTTAATACCTCAGTATATTACTGAGAGTGAGTTTAATACCTCACTGTATTACTGAGAGTGAGTTTAATACCTCAGTGTATTACTGAGAGTGAGTTTAATATTTATGTCTTCTTTTTACCATTTCAGATCACAAAGGCAGGCAGCTGCTCAACAGATGACTTGTGTGAAATGACAATGAATGGTAGGTGTACATACACACATACAACACTGACAAAACCAAATGTGGTATGGCTTGGTAATTTGTAATACTGTAGGCTTGCCAAGCCCCTTAGAACAACCTGCCATTTAAATATTTATTCTTAGTGCCCTGCTGTCCGGCATACAGGGATAAATCTGATTTGAGGAGTGCATTACTTATATGCTATGTGGAAATGCTTTCTTTATCAAAATGAAATTTGTTAAATTTCTTCACATTTAATTTTAGGCCATTATCCTTGTACTGATTGTTAACATGATTTAACCCATAATGGAGTGATTGTGAGTCACTGAAGATTGAAGAACAACACCCTATTTACAGTCATCTACAAACTTTGATGACGGTAGATATGTCAGTAATGCTGGGGTGGAAGTCTGAGAAATAGGCATCAAATAAGAGAGTATCTAATGCTGAGCTGTGTAGTATATCACTGATAAAAAGTGGCACTTGTGACTCTAACCATGACAAACAGTTACCTATCCACCTGAAAACATAAGGATTTGCATTCAGATTTACAAGTCTATTAATAAAACCCGCATGGGGAATTTTGACAAAAACCTTGGCAAGGTCAGGATATGCCGTATGTAGTCCACAGCCCATAATCCATTGCTTTAGTTATACTTTCAAAGAAATTAATGAGTTAAAGAGGCAGGACCTTCATTTGAAAAAGCCAAATTGATGAGGGTCTAGGGTTAAGAGATTTTCATTGTCCAGATTAATGAGGTATAAGAAAAACATATCTCTCAACTGTCCAGATTTTAACAGAATGTCCAGAGTTTTGCTTCATATTTTTCATCTGTTCCTCATAAAATTTATGGTTTTCTGGCAAATCAATGAAGATTGACTTTGCAAATTAATGATAGAAAATTGAGTTTCAGATTTCATATCCTTTAGAATCTGCATGCAAACACAAATCCTGTTATCATAGCAAGTTTCAAAGTTTATAAGTGCAGTATTTAAAACATGTTCTAATTTTTGAGGCCTTCATCCCCCCATTATTTTTGGCTTTGTCCAGATTTCTTGTGCTAAGAGGCTGAGAGATATGGAGACAATATGCTCCACAGATTTACATGGGAGACAAGTGAGACTAATATGTCTATAGTTACCAAGGTACGTGGTTGGGTTACTGTTTTGTAATAACATTATAATGGCTGTTTTCCAGACTTCTGGAATGTACCCATCAAAGAGTCTTAGATTTAGGAGGTTAAGTAGGGTATTAGATAAGCCATATTAGGCGTAGACAACCAAGTATTTTATCAGGACCCTTGGATGAGGTACTCTTAGCTTTTGAGTGAGCTGGGAGCACTTTTATTTCTTATCTCCCACTAACACAACAGTACACTGAAGTAATGTTTTAACTAAAAAGTATTTCTTCTCCTTTCAGGATAAATGTATTGATTTTACCAGCTGCAAGGAACTTTGTCTTCTTACTGTTACGGCGTAAACCCATTTTCAGACTATGTTGTATACTCTAGTTAATCAGATTTTTCAGATCATCTTCACTTTTAACTAGTAATGTGGTACATCATGATTGTTAAAAATTCATTCTCTTATTTTAGTACTTGATTTTCTTCATAAAATTCTGTTCCTGTAATGATTTGTTCTGCCTATCAGTTACACAGGAATGCAACAGTACACTGCCTTGTCATACAGCTTTGACAATTTAAACCATTCTGTTTCTCATTGTTCTGTTTAAACGATTGCTTCTTGACTGAATGATTGTTTATGAGGACTATTATATGTTTTGCTACAGCCATGGTTCTCAGTGTGGCACAGAGTATTTCATGATTTAAACAGTTAAAGCCTTGCTATAATCAATGAAACATCAGAGGACATTCAATATTATTATTTTTCAAGGGTCCATCTCACATCTAGAATGATGCCTCTTGGTCCTTACTGTTTCTGGAATCCTTCTTGCCCTTCTGACAAATCTCATTACAAATACAGTTGTAATCTCCAGTGAATACTCTTGAAGTTCTTTCTAGCATGTTTAAATAGCAAATGGAAAGAAACAGACAGCTGTGCAGTATTCATCGTTTGGCTTTAACTATGACTCGTCAACTGAAGAATCAACTTTCCAAGTAAACTAGTCAGGAACTTAACCCATCAATAAATAAATAAATAAATAAAAGTAACCTTTTTTGCAGAGGAGAAACCCCCTGCACCCCACATAACAAGGGCAAGCCCTCTATACCACTAAACTGATATATACCAATCCACAGTCACACCTGTATAAAAAAAAAATAAATAAATCTGTGAAAACAAATGAACCCCTGTTGACATGCGCTTATAAACCACACTGATAGAGATTTTATATTGCAATCAGCAATTATGGAGTTCAACAGCAATGAGGTGAACTCAGCCAGATAGAACCCGTCCACTTTCACTTGACGAGGTGTAAGGAAGACCTTCATTAGTTGTAAGACCTGTGCTTTGTTTAGATGCAGCCTTTGAGATCTGACATGCATATATGGAGGTGTATATGCTCGCACATATAGTCATAAAAGCAAAAAGATATATATATATATAGATCAGTATTTTCGTTTTTTTTACATTTTGAATAAAATCCGGATTAACCTCTAATTTAAGACATCCGCCCAACAACATCTGTATGTTAGGCAGAATGCTAACAAACTAAATAGCTAACTGCCTTATGTTGCTGATTTACTCTGATGTAAAAAAGTCATCTGTTATCTTACTCTAAACATATAACTGATATAGTCAAACAAGAATGCAGATACTTCTCTGACTAGCTAATCTTTAAGAAATTGCACTGAAACAATACTGTCTGCTCAGCATATGGCAGATCTGTCATGCCCTACAATATTTGTCACACGTTTTAAGGCATCATTCGAGTCTAATTAACACTGACAAAATGTACCAAGGCAACAGAGTGGTGTAGAATGACTTTATATTTTCAAAAACAGCATTTTAACTTTTCATTTTAAAGAAATACTAAAGAAGATATTTCAGCCACACTGTAGGTTTAATACCGTTATATTCTGTATACCTTAAAAGTGTGTCACTGCATCCTAAATGTCATTCACTTTTGTGTTACTAGAACGTATTTCACTTTGCTGCAGAGGTGATTTTTAAAATATAAAACTTTGAAGTGGACACATTTAGAATGTCCTTTAGTTGTTCACCGCTTTTATTGTAGTAATACATTGTACATGGAAAGACAGAGAAAGATATATTACTTCATACTAAAATGGTACATGGCATTATTATTTAAGAAGGTACAGCATAAATTCTATAAGCAGAATATTACAAGCTTGTATAGTCACTTACTGAAGTATCATTTAACTTAACATGTTCCTTATAATATCTTTACTTCTATAGTTGTCTCCTCAGAAAAGGTGAACATTGTGCCCTGAATGCATAAGACTGATAGCCAAACATTTGTGGAGACATTTGTCCAAAATTAGGTTTTATGTTGAGGGCAAGCTTCCTGTAGCACCTGTTTTACATTTGTGAGGTCAGCATTGTTCAGAGAAAAAAGAAAAATGCATATTTTTTTCTTCACAAAAAAATTCATGCATTTCTCTTTCTCTTTTGTGAATTCTAAGAAAAGTTCCAAATTTTTAAATACATTATTTACATTTATCTGATTTAAGAACTTGGGTATCTGGAGGAGAAGTAACTCCCACTGCAGCTATTATTAAAAAACAGCTCATTCAAAATGGTAGCAATACTTCAGACATGGGCAGATATCCTCTGCACACATGATATTTAATAAAAAGCAAATGCATTCCATTACTAATGTACACAGGATGAAGGATCCTACCAGTAAAGCCGAATGCCTCTCTTAATGTAACAAGCAAGAAGCCTGTTTTCAGTACCGGGACAAAGATTTAGTGTTTTTTCTTTGAGTATTATTTCCTAATACAAGTATTTCACCTCTGTCTTGAATACTGGACTGGTACATCAGTATTTTACTGTGTACAACAACTTGTTATTACCAACAATGTTATCCATGTTGAAACAAGTTCAATTTACCATAAATACCTATTCAGGCATGATAAAAATTACACTTACTTGTTACTAATATTGTTTCACTATGTTTTATGTATTCATGAAACAACAAGAGAAATGAAAACAATACAAGCTAGTCAAATATTACTTGACTGTATAAGATTAAACAAAACCTCATTAAACATTAAAATTTGTCATCGATACTTGCTTTGCTGTTACCCTGGAATGGTGACATAGTTTATTAGTATTATTATTCCCTTATCTTGGCATTCTACAATGATTAGAGATGCAAAAATATAAAATAGAATGCTAGAGAAAGAGAATAAAATAATTTGAGTGATAATGAGACAGGGAGTAGAGACAAATATAAAAATGAAGGTACCATCAAACCCCGTTACTAATGATAACCAGTGAAAATAATTTAAATAGTACTTTGTAAGATATTGTATGGTTCATGCTTGTTGTACCACAGGAGGACAGAGACAAGGGTATGAATGATCATTTAACAGCATTAAGTCAATACTTCTTCATTACTGACTCTGTACTACCCTGCCTGTCTATAATGTGATTAATGTGTAATATGGCACCCAATCAAGGATGTAGAAACACTATTTTCTTATAACAGTGTTATTTTAATTGAGTTGTAGTTTATTATACACTGAATAAAACAGAGAATGAAAAAGACATGATCACCATTGTCAATCAGATCTGTAAATATCATATATCATTTATGATAAAATTTACATGTTCAGATTTATGCAGTATTCAGTGTGATGAATAAAGTATGTTTTCTTTTCTTCTTTAAATAAAATTTTTTTGGCCCCGTTTGTGTGCCTTCCAATTGGCCATCACCTTCTTTCTCAGGCTGCTCCTTTGTTGCATTTTTTGTTAGTGTTCCTGGTACTATGCTATAGGGCAGGGACCACACCAAGGGCTGTTTAGGAAAGCGAGGTCAGACAGGAATAACCAGTAGTGTCCCATATACTGTCTTACACACCAGAAGATTTTTTGCATGCTCAACTGGGTGGAGCCCTATATGTGATGTGTGACATATGCCATATGTGAGATGTGACATATGCTGTATGTGATGTGTGACATATGCTGTATGTGATGTGTGACATATGCTGTATGCAATGTCTGACATATACTGTATGTGAGGTGTATTACCTCATGGATGTCAGTATGTGATGTGTGACATATGCTGTATGTGATGTGTGACATATGTCGTATGTGAGGTGTGACATATGCCGTATGTGATGTGTGACATATGCTGTATGCAATGTCTGACATATGCTGTATGTGAGGTGTATTACCTCATGGATGTCAGTATGTGATGTGGGACATGCTGTATGTGATGTGTGACATATGCTGTATGTGATGTGTGACATATGCTGTATGTGATGTGTGACATATGCCGTATGTGAGGTGTATTACTTCATGGATGTCAGTATGTGATGTGATACATATGCCATATGTGAGGTATGACATATGCCGTATGTGATGTGTGACATATGCTGCATGTGATGTGTGACATATGCTGTATGTAATGTGTGACATATGCTGTATGCAATGGCTGACATATGCTGTATGTTAGGTGTATTACCTCATGGATGTCAGTATGTGATGTGTGACATATGCTGTATGTGATGTGTGACATATGCCGTATATGAGGTGTATTACTTCATGGATGTCAGTATGTGATGTGTGACATATGCCGTATGTGAGGTATGACATATGCCGTATGTGATGTGTGACATATGCTGCATGTGATGTGTGACATATGCCGTATGTGATGTTTGACATATGCTGTATGTGAGGTGCATTACTTCATGGATGTCAGTATGTGATGTGTGACATATGCTGTATGTGATGTGTGACATATGCCATATGTGAGGTGTGACATATGCCGTATGTGATGTGTGACATATGCTGTATGCAATGGCTGACATATGCTGTATGTGAGGTGTATTACCTCATGGATGTCAGTATGTGATGTGTGACATATGCTGTATGTGATGTGTGACATATGCCATATGTGAGGTGTATTACTTCATGGATGTCAGTATGTGATGTGTGACATATGCCGTATGTGAGGTATGACATATGCCGTATGTGATGTGTGACATATGCTGCATGTGATGTGTGACATATGCCGTATGTGATGTTTGACATATGCTCTATGTGAGGTGTATTACTTCATGGATGTCAGTATGTGATGTGTGACATATGCCATATGTGATGTGTGACATATGTTGTATGTGATGTGTGACATATGCCGTATGTGAGGTGTATTACTTCATGGATGTCAGTATGTGATGTATGACATATGCCGTATGTGATGTGTGACATATGCCATATGTGGTGTGACATATGCTGTATGTGATATGTGACATATGCCATATATGAGGTGTGATATATACCATATGTGAGGTGTATTACTTCATAGATGTCAGGTATCTACAGGCTGCTATTCAGGGCTGAAATTATGACAGCAATCTGATACATGATTACAGCACTATCCCCATCCTTAGGACATGTCAGATGGTGGGCAAGCCTGCAAAAAGCCACTCTTATTCACCCTCTCACATGGCTCATCCTTGTGGGCAGAAGTTCCCTCACTATCTCCTGGGGTAGGTAAGCTTGCAAAAAAGAGACTCCTACCACCCACCTTCATGGCTCATCCAACACCTGAGTTGATAGTCAAATTTGGGTCATAGTCAGGGCTGCATCCTACTGCACTCCATGGAACTGGGTGAATAATATGTTTTTTTCCAAATAGGAGAGCATGTGTTCCTTTGGTCATGACAAATCAAGACAGGAAATCTAGACTTGTTTTAATGAATATGTCAACAGAAAAGACAGAAGTCAACTACTAGAAATATGAAAGTCCATGTAGTAGATAGAGTGAAAACATAATACAGAAAATGACAAATGGCACATATGGAAAATTATAATAACATCAGTAAATGGTTGTTCAGTCATGTGAGCAGTACTACAAGGAAGGACAACAGACAGGTATGGCTACACACCTGAAAAGTTTTCTGGAATAGTATGCAAGAGTGAAAGTGTAAGAGTGAGAGATATATATTTGGTGTTACTCCACAGTAGGATTGCAGGGTAGAAAAAAGTGCTACAGGTGAGGAGAATGAAAAGGACATAAATCAGTGAAAGCTGCATCGCAGCAACAGTATGCTGTAAGGAATCTGTTGTGGCACACTTATAGTGTATAAGACTAGGCATGCTGTTAGGTATCAGTTGTTACACACATAGTGTATAAGATAAGGCATGCTGTTAGGGATCAGTTGTTGCACACTTATAGTGTATAAAACAAAGCATGCTGTAAGGATTCAGTTGTTGCACACTTATAGTGTATAAGACTAGGCATGCTGTTAGGGATTAGTTGTTGCGCACTTATAGTGTATAAAACAAGACATGCTGTAAGGATTCAGTTGTGGCACACTTATAGTGTATAAGACAAGGCATGCTGTAAGGATTCAATTGTGGCACACTTATACTGTATAAGACTAGGCATGCTGTTAGGGATCAGTTGTTGCTGCTGTAAGGATTCAGTTGTGGCACACTTATAGTGTATAAGACTAGGCATGCTGTAAGGGATCAATTGCTGCACACTTATAGTATATAAGAAAAGGCATGCTGTAAGGATTCAGTTGTGGCACACTTATAGTGTATAAGACTAAGCATGCTGTAAGGATTCAGTTGTGGCAAACTTATAGTGTGTAAGACTAGGCATCCTATAAGGATTCTATTGTGGCACACATAGTGTATAAGACTAGGCATGTTGTTAGGATCAGTTGTTGCACACTTGTGTATAGGACAAGGCATGCTGTAAGGATTCAGTTGTGGTGCACTTATAGTGTATAATACTAGGCATGCTGTAGGGGTTCCGTTGTGGCACACTTATAGTGTATAATACTAGGCATGCTGTAGGGGTTCCGTTGTAACACACTTATAGTGTATAAGACTAAGCATGCTGCAAGGATTCAGTTGTGGCAGACTTATAGTGTGTAAGACTAGGCATCCTATAAGGATTCTCTTGTGGCACACGTATAGTGTATAAGCCTAGGCATGCTGTTAGGATCAGTTGTTGCACACCTGTTGTGTATAAGTCAAGGCATGCTGTAGGGGTTCCGTTGTGGCACACTTATAGTGTATAATACTAGGCATGCTGTACGGGTTCCATTGTGGCACACTTATAGTGTATAGGACTAGGTTGTCATTTAAGAGAATGAAAGGAAGAGCTGGAAAGAGAATGATGATGGTTTGAAAACTGAATAACCATGCACCAAGCAAAAGCAACAAGGGACAAAAGGTATCAATGTCTCCTGCACAAACCATGCATTGAAACTGAAGGAAAAAACAAAGAAAGGTTGTGGTCCAAGCAACCCTTTGTTATGTTTATCCATCACATTTAAACAGTGGTTAGAAAGTCCTTATACATATCCCAACTCATAGTGAAAGGTATTTCTTCCATATCAAAAGAATTCCTCACCTCCTTGTACTCCAGATTCATTATACCCCTCATTAAGTTCAGTGCCCCCTTTGTGATGTCCCTTACAAAGCATATCAAGCAATTGGAAAGACTTATAAATAAAATGATCAGGGACTTAAAAGATTTGAACTACAAAGAAAGATTGGAGACTTTATCCCTGTACTCAGTTCCAGCTAGACATAAAAGGTTATAAGGTCAAAGAACTAGTATACAACAGTGAATCAGATAGTCCAACTACCACTAGGGCCAGAGATCTAAATCTACTCCAGAAATAAATAAAACAAAGAGGAAGGATAGATGTGTCACATAGCAGCTACCCCTTGTCTGGAACAAACTTCCCATCCAAGTTAAGCAATATGACATACTTTTTATCCTTTAAAAAGGAGCTGGACAACTGGATAAGTGTTCATAAATTCATCCCTGGTATTACTGGCCTGGTCCTCCATGAAATGAAAGGTAAGGTCTTACAGTGGTGACTGGTAAGGCAGAAATAGCCCCATGGCTCAGTTATCTTATAAAATCTATGGTTCTATTATCCTAGTATATTTGCAATGTCATTTGGGTCAGAGTGGGGTTCCCATTATGGAGATGTTCAGAGCATTGTTGGGTGTTATTTCATAGTTTTCTAACATAACTACTTATTTTTAGTACAGTTAAAGAAGTTGTAGTTACCCTTTATTTCAGGAGTTTATATGCATTAATTTACTGCCTACTGGTACTTATAGTGCTTTTCATTTCTTTGGTGATATTTTTGCATGATCCTCATTTTGAGGAGCTCTCACCTTACTGTACAGTTTAAGGAGTTTTTCATTTGTTGGAAAGCTTAAGTTGGTTGACCATCAGGTGTTTGTTTTTAAATTTTGCATTGTGTTTGTCTCTAAATGTGACTGCTAGATCCATGTATTTGTCTAACTGGGCATAAAACTACTGTAGTATGAAGTTGTATCTGTGTGAAAAGTAGTGATAACATAGGATGAATTTAGAGATTTCATCCTATAATTGTATAAAGTTCACCTTTCTGAAGCCCTTAAATATGGAAACATTGTTTTCAGGGGGGGGGGTGTTGGTTTTGAGTGTAAATGTCACAAGTTTATAGTCTAACAACTACGAAAACAAGGAGAGTCGAACAGGAAGAGACAATGCTAAACATTCTAAAAAAACTGTGAATGATGTAGAAATCGTGGACTGTTATGACCTCTGCTGGAATGGTTGAAACTGCATTTTGTTACTGTGCAGCAGCCAAATGAATAAATGTATGGTACTAGTGGATGAGAGGAAACTCACAGGCTGTTAGATTCTGGTAACATGGCCACTCTTGTAAAAGGACAATAAGTTTTGTAGGCAAAAGTGTTATGTAACCATGGAAACAGAAACATACACAATCTCCCAGGTGAAGATCCAAACTGAGTTTGTGAAAATACTACACTTTATTGCAGTGATGTCATATGTAACTCTTGATCATAGGATCATAGGTGGTTACTGGGCTAATGGCCCCAGGGTCCTTACAAGTCTAGCCAAGTTCAACCCATGTTCCCAAGGATGTTTGGTTCAAGCATAATATTATAGTTGGGAAGGATTTTTGTTACTCTGAGGAGTAACACAAAAAGTGGGGCAGGGGTAGTGTTTTTGACAAACTGTGGTCTCAAATTTAAGGGGTGTGCCTTCAGGACAAACAACTGCTGAAATGACCTTTCCCATACCCTGAAACAGAAAAGACAGAATTGACAGCAGTTGTAAACATTAATACATTTAGGCTTAGTAAGGGCCCAGGAAAAGTAACAAAAAATCCTAAATGAATAAGGATATAGATGAGCATACAGAAAGATAAAGAACCTTTAGCCTCTCATGAAGCTAACGAGTGACTAAAGATGGGGAGTTAGACCAGACTGAGATCAGAGATCTAAGAGAAAAAGTTAGAAATTTCAAGCAAGACTGTAAGAAAAACAAATTTCCACTGCAAGTCCTTTCAACTTTTGGAGAGCCCTAATCAGGAGTTCTGATGATGAAAAACTTCAGGGGACAGTTAAAATAAGAACTAAGGCAGTAGAAGTGCAAAGAAAAGGGAGGGGGTACTGAACACGAGGTTCTGGATAGAAGAACCTGTCAGACTTTTATCAAGGAGGGAGTTACTGGTTGCACTGAGTACTGGTGTGAACTATCTTTCTGGATGAGGACTGAGAGACTGAACCCCCTGTGCTTGTGGCAAGGGAGAGTGACTCTGCCTTTCAAGAAGCTACTGGAAGAAACCCCTGATGCATCTGACCTTCATATGAGTTAGCTGCATTTTAAAAAAGTCCAGTGGGAGGATTTAACCTTGTGTACAGATTGAGAGAGAATATAATCAGGATGGTGGTCGTGGTGGGGAATCTACCAAAATGTCCCTATTTGCTACCCTTATTCTGAAATACAAAATGAACTGCTATGCAGGGTACTAAAGAGAAAGAGGAAGTAGTAGATGATCTGCTGATCCACAGACCCTTCAGAAAATTAGTCATAAAACATGGCATATAGCCATGATATGGAGGGCACCTAGGTATAGATGAAACCAAGGCTACCATTTTAGCCAGATTCTATCGGCCAGGTGTGGTAAAAGAAAGTAATGTTTTCTGTGCAAAATGTCTTAAGAGTTTGAAAAAAAACATCCTCAAAACTTGGCTTCAAACATCCTCTCACCATCAAGCCTATAACATAAGTATATATTGAGTGGGTTGCCATGTATATCAATGATTAAGTCCAGTAATGGATTACAATATGTATATTGGTACTCCTAGCCTATGCCACTAAATGTCCAGAAGCTATCCTACTCCAAAGAAAAGTCAATGATAAACAATAGTAACAGACCTGGTTCTACTATTCTCCAGGATGAGGATACCAAAAGAGATATTTACCAGTCAGGGCACCCCATCTATGTCCAACGGTATGCACCATCTATGCCAGTATTACCCCACTCCCCTCCCTGTCTGAAGGCCCAGTGAAGCATTTCAGCAGGACTTCAAACTCCAAGACCACTGAAGAGGATGGGAAGAATTGGAACCAGCTCCTACACTGCCTCCAACTTGCCATTTGGGAAGTACAACAGGCAATAACATGACTTAGTCTTCTTGAACTTCTGTATGGCAGACGCCCCAGCAGGTTGTTAGAGATCACCAAAAGAAATGGGAAGAGAAAAAAAAAAACAAATGTAAAAGTGCACTGGAAGCATTAAAATAGCT
The DNA here is from genome assembly GCF_019279795.1 of Protopterus annectens. Taxonomy (NCBI): domain Eukaryota; kingdom Metazoa; phylum Chordata; order Ceratodontiformes; family Protopteridae; genus Protopterus; species Protopterus annectens. Next base: position 1,613,966,301 of record NC_056737.1, read on the forward strand.
TTGAAGATAGATTAAAAGTGGTAATGTCCATAGTCTGAGATCATATAGAAAGGGGGTAGGCCACCCAACATGGGATCTACAACAGAAATGCTAGGACTAGAGAGTTCCAGGTCAGGAAGCAAGTAGCAGTCTTAATCTCCTCTGCTGAGAACAAGCCTTTAACAGCATGACAGGGTCCCTCTGTACTCATAGAAAAACTAAATGATGTAAATTATGAAGTTAGGCAGATTGGAAAGAAAAGAGATGATCTGAACAAATGTATCATGTAAGAGTGCTGAAGCACTTAAGAAAGGTACATACAGCTGTGTTAGGTCTGGCAGTAATGGCCAAGGGACCAGATCAGGAAAAAAGGCTAGTGTCCATATTTCAGGTTCTGGAAAAGGTCACATTATCAAAAGTAAGAGGTAGGCAGTACAAGGATTTCTATTATGAAAAAACATTAAATATTTTCAGAAGTGCCTTGTAAAATTAATTTAACTAAATATAACACTGCAACTAGTTTAAGAGTTGGTGAAAAAGATGCTCAAACTAGAGATTATTGAAGGATTTATCAGTGAGCAGAATAGCCCTGTAGATTGGATTCAAAAACCAGACAAAACCATTAGTGAGTTTAGAGTTCTCAATAATATTTCTGTGTTTTACAATAAACAAGGTTAATGCCGTATTGCTAGACTAAAATAAAACTTTATTGAGTAAACATTTTTGAATTAAGAGTTATTTATCAAACTCAATTGTACTTCTAAATTGGATCGTTTCCTATACCTTGAGAAGTTGAACAGATCAAATTGCTACAAAGGGCTAGGTTCATAACCACCCTAGACATAACAAAGGGCTACTGTCAGATTCTACTGACTGAAGAGACTAAGGAGAAAACTATCTCTTGACCCCGACTGCTTATTTTAATGTAAGATCTTTACATTTGGCCTTCTTGGTAGCCCAGCCATCTTCCTAAGGTTAAAAGTTAGGGTCCTTAAACCTCACATCCCTTACACTACTCTCCATATTTAGAACATGTGATCATGCATTGACAAGACTGGGATTAGAACCTACTAAAAGGGCAAGCTGTCTTGAACTTCCTCAAGCAGGCAGGAATTATGGTGAATACCTCTAAAAGCTAAACTGACACAGCAGAAGTGAAATAACTAGGCTGTTTATTAAGAAGAGGGATTTAGATATAGGCAGCAATGAGTAAAGTAGTGTCAAATACCTCAAAACAAGAAGCAGGTTATAGCTTAATTTTCTGAGTATTAACAGATATTACACAAAATTCTTACCATGCCATACTTTGCCACAACAGAATGCCTTCTCACTAACTTGACTAGGGGTAAGATACACATGAGAATTATATGGACCATGAATATAGAAGCAAACTTCAATAACTACAGAGCATCCTGTGCCCTGAACCTATACTGGCATCCCACAGTTTTACTAAACACTTCAAAGTTTACAGCGATGTATCTGTTGAGGCCCTAAGCATGGTATTGTCCCAGAGATCGATTGATGAGGAGCATCGACTTAAATATTTAAGAAAATTGACAAAAATGGATGCTGACAGTTTAACCATTAAATGTGAGAACTTGGCTGTAAAATTGGCACTAAAGGTCCATAACATACTAATTGCTAGATAGGAAACTCGCACTTGCTACTGATTGCATTCCACAAACAAAAAGATAGCAATGTCAAACTGTGAAGACAGGCCGTGTCATTACAGCCCTTAATCATAAGTCTGGAACAAACCACCATGATGTGAATCTTCTGTCAGGGAATACAGACCATCTAAATTACCTTTAACCTGTGATTTCAACCTGGGGATTAAAAATGTAATATAGCATGCTGGTTTTCACCAATAAAACATGTGGATGTCTAGTTTTATGTGTGGTATTAATACACTTTGTATTGTCTTTGGTTGTAGTAGATATCCCTTTAAGGGGAATTTGTGGTTTCTCTGGAAATTAAAAAAAACATGAATGAAAGTCGTATTAAAAGAAGGGGCTGTACAGCCCAAAAAACAGACTCTAGAGTCTGAAGTTGTTAAGAGAAAGTGGAGGCCTAAGCATCGGTTCTGGAGAAGAGATGTCTTTACTAAGGACTGTTTCACATAGGAAAGACATTATATCCTGTTGCCTGGAAGTGGATCAGCAGCACTTTGTGTTTATTTTGTATTAAGCACCTGAATTGCCACAAAGTACTGCATGTTATTTTTGTTTGGACCACAGTCATTGCTTTGTTTCTGGCATAGTTAATCTTTCATTTCTAATGCATGCCTTTATGTAAACAGAAACATGGGTTTGGTGTGAAAGACATCAAGAAAATTAAAATATGAATGCTTTGAGATGCTATCCAGTAACTTCACTGTGAAATTATTATACATTCTTGGGATGTTTCTGTACATTAAAAACATTAAATACTTAACCGGAAAGTGCATTGTATTGGAGATCGAGGACTTATTAATTGACAGATTGCTATATGGAAGGGAAGCTGAGAAGTAAATATAAAATTATGGGTAGAATACAGCACATGTCAATATTCATCAACTGTTTTTCTGTGAACAGTACAAAAGTGTGCTGATTTCCAACTTCTAGATTAAGGAAAACTTCATGTGTACAGAAGTGGTAATACATAAGGTACCATTTATAGGGAAAAAGAGCATTCTTATATATTATGTATACATCACCTGAAACTGAACATCACTGAACTGTTAAAGGCTTGGGGACCAGCAAATAAAGAGTGGGCTGCAAATGGGTAGTGTGTGAAGAGATGATATTGTGACTTTTCATGACATTCAGAAAATGGAGAAATCTAGAGAAGCTAGAAGTTAAGAAAGTTGGGGCTGTAGGGATGTATAGGTTACTAAAATGAAAAAGCAGAAAGAAACTTAAAGGCAGAGAAAATGGAGAGTCCCAGTTGCTCAAAGATCAGTGTCTTGAAGCCAGGAACTGGAGCTTCCTGTAGCTCACACTGGCTGCTGCTCACACTCAAATTCAAATAATGAGTTTGGCAAGGTTCAGTGCCTGTGCGCAGAGAGTGCAAATATCCCTCCTTCACCAAGAACATTATTCAAGTTTCAGTAAGATAAATGCAGCGGCTGTAAGAAATAAAGTGGGGGAGTCAAAGTGTAGCTTAGGGTTTTAGGCAGCAACTGGGAGTGGATTTAGGTTTAGGGGGCAGCACGGCCATTTTAGGGTTAGGGCATGAGTGCGGAAGGAGAGTTTGGGGCTGGGGTGTATAAGGGGAGTTTTAGGTTTAGGGAGAGGGAGGAAAGTTATAGAGATAGGGATCAACTGGGAACTTCAATTTTAGAGAGCCAGGGGAGTTGTAAGGTTAGTGTTACAGAGTGAGGATTCAGTTTAGGGTTAGGGACCATGTGAGAGTTTTAGAATTAATGCTCTGGTTGGGATATACAGGTCAGTAGGGTGGAGTGGCTGAAGGGCTTGATAATTAAGGGGGATTGGACTAGTGAGAGATAGGATACTTGACATTTAGAGCAAGTGATAGCAAGCACAAGCTGCTGGCATGTAAGCACGTGTAGGAGTAAAGTATGAAAGAATTCCTCTTGCAATAAGGGATGTAACATAGATTTATTTTAATTTATCCTTTGTTGACAAGGTTAGTCTCCCCCTAAACTAGTAACCTCTTTTCAGGGAAGACCTGAGGTGGTATTTATATTACTAGAGGATATTGGTCCAAGACATCAGGGAACTTTGCCTACTCTTTTCAATAGGTGTCATGGGATCTTTTACATGCACCTGAGCTACACCAACTCAAGTAGATGGGACCTCAGTTTAATGTCTCATCTGAAGGAGTGCAGCACCCCCTTTATGCTATACTGCAGTGTCTGCAATTGAGCTACTCATTGTGGGAATACCAAAGGTGAGCCTGCTACTGGTTTTGCCAGTGACACTGCAATTTAAAATGTTTAGGACAAGAAACAACCACAAGCAAGAGAGTGAGTGGCAGAGTGTGTTTGAGAACTGAGGTAGTACATAAAAAATAGAAAATTGTATTCTTCATAGTGCAGACTTGAAGAGAAAAAAGTCTAGTCCACATTTCTGAGAAAATATGGAGAGGTATGGAATAGAGAAGGGTATAAGGATTTATTCTTGGAGTTCGGAATGAAGGAAATATGACAGTTAGCAATGGAACTTGCTCAGATCATACTCACTGGAATGAAATAGGTTCATAGGTACTTACTAGGCTGTAGCTCTGTGAGGATTTTTAGAAGCTTAGCCATACATTCCTATGCATTTATTAGCCGTTATATTTTAAGTACAAATAACCCATAGATGAGCAGAAAATGTACATGTTGCCCCATCTGTAATGGACAAGGGAGCTAAACCAGGAATGAATTTGCTGTTACCCATTCATTTGTCCAGATTTTGTTTGAATAGTGCACTAGAAGTATTTTGCTTTATGTGGACAGGAAAAGTTGTACTTTCAATTATACATATCAATTCCTCCTACATGTTCTATTTATGTTGCAAAAGAGATTTAGATCTCTTGAGTATGTGTTTATGCCTCTGCTGGACTTGTGAATATGCAGTGGGTCTCAGGGTAGGATCTACTGAGAGTCTGTACTCGAGGCAGAGATCACTCTTCACTAGCCTGTATGACATTGAGAAGACAGAAAAGACTTTGAGACAGTCTGCTTAGTTTTTATGATTTAGGCTCTTGATTTTCTTAGTAACAAACATTGTGAGCATTCCAGTTGTGTCAAATGTTTGAACAGATGCATACCAAAATGGCCATTATATTTAATGATCAGCCTGATAAGTACAGAATACAGTGGAATGATCACACACCTGGACCTAGACACAATACCTTTAGCAACTAGCTGTGCAATAAAAAAAGCACTTTCTAACAGTGTGGATATGTGGTGATCTAAGGACAGTTTTTTGTTTTCATAGGTTCTCAGGTCCATAACTAGTAGAACACTTTCCAGAGGTGTGTTTTCAATGTGGTAATTGCAAGGGACCTTTTAATTGACAAAGAACATATTTCTTGTCATTCAAGTATTAGTCCATGTTTCTGATATCAGCTAGTGGTTTTGGAAAGACCAGTTTGGAGGATCTTGGGTTCTTCTGGGAAGTTTAAGATAGCACCAAGTTTACAGTCATCTACAAACTCAGACAACCATAAACCCTTAACAGCATCTTTGAGCTCTGAAATGTAAATGCCATAAACAAGTGGCCCGAGGAATGAACCTTGGGATACACAGCTAGTAACAGGTCTTTTGAAGGAGGTAGAGCATCCCATCCTAATATTCTGGGATCTATTTGGGAGCCAATTTGATATCCAGTGAGTTACATAGGGATTAGCATTTAGCTGGGAAAATGTATCGATGATACCTGAGTGTGTGATGGTGTTGAATGCCCGTACAAGGTCTAGATATTCAGTCTGTACTGATTTACCTTCTTCAGTTGCTTCAGTAACCTTCTTGAAGATGTCAACCAGGTTAATCAGGCAGAATATGTCCATAACCAATCTGAACTGGCCTGGCTCAAGAGTTTAAAGATTATGTGTATTCTTACTTATTATCTCCATAATGATTATTTCCATAGCCTACAGATAAGGTTGATCAGATGTATAGATTTATAATTTCCCAGAATCATTGACACCACCACCTCTGGGCAAGGGGATGGCAGTTGATACACTTATTCATCTAGCACAAAGTCGGTATGGAGGCTGAAACTGAAGAGTGCCTATTGCAGTCTGACAAGTTCTGTTTCAGGCTGGTCAGTCAGCAGCCCTGTATGTTATTCAGCCCACAGAAGCAAAGTTTTTGGCCTTGGATAGTTCCTTCAGGACATATTCATGGGAGATTTGGGGGGAGTATAGATGCAGCTTTGATATCTGGGAATGTAGCAAGGGGGGGTGAGGTTAGAGCTAAATTTATCCACTAGCAGATCGGCTATGTCCACAGGGTCCATATATGTGATGTCATTTACTATTGTGCTGTGCTTTGTTTCTAAGGTTTCTAAGGTTTCAAATATAATTAAATAAGGCTTTGTGGTTGTCCTTTGCCTAGATGGCAGTTTTTACCTCGTATCTGGTTTTGGTTGATTTGATCCAGTTCCAGAGTTCCCTCTTAAGTTTAGCAATACCTTTTTTGCATCTTGAGAGTTGCATTTATTTTTATATGGAATTATTTTATTTCTTTTGTTATAGATCCTGTTTGTATTTGGATTCCACTATAGGGGGTTATTTTTGAATTTGACATTGTATTTACTTCGAATGGGGACAGATGCATTTATGCAACTATTCACATGTACAATAAATTTGGTAGTAAAGTATTCTGCACAAGCAGAGGGGTAATCAAGTTGGAAAGAGATGTATTTAGCCCTGTCATCACCCAGTTTCAATAGAATAGCCTTGGCATCATTTTTGAATGTGAAGGTGTTGGAAGATGCTTCTGGCTTTAGTCTTAAGGGGACGTTGTCTGGCTTGTGCTCTGATTTGACCTTGGAGGGAGTTACAGTTGGTAGGAAGCAGAGCTGTTTCATATCAGTATTGACTAAGTTCAGGATTTCATCATTCCTGGTTGTGGTGCAGACTAGTCTGGAGAGTTTGTACTGATGAAGTTCAGAAATCTCTGGGAAAGATGTATATGTCTCCCAGTTACTGAAGAGGTAATTGAAGTCCCCTAAAAATGGTGTTTGCCTTAATGCACATAGATTTCATGCAGTTTAGATAGGCGTTATGGGTTGAAAGGGACATAGATGAGGTCCTATATCCATGATGTGATAAAACATCCCAGTTACTGAAGGGGTAATTGAAGTCCCCTAAAAATGGTGTTTGCCTTAATGCACATAGATTTCATGCTGTTTAGATAGGTGTTATGGGTTGAGAGGGACATAGATGAGGTCCTATAGTTATCCATGATATGATAAAGCATCTTGTTAATGGTAAGTTAGATGCAGAGGAGTTCTACATTGTTATCTTGTCTAACTAGTCTAGAGGTGATGTATTTTCTTTAGAAATAAAGAAACACAGCTGACTTTCTTGCTTTCATTGAGTGCTGTGGACCTGAATGTGCAGAAGGCATTGAGACACAGCATTGACAAGGTACTCGCAATGGTCTTGAACTGGGTCTCATAACAATGCATATATCAATGTTTTCCAGCGTAAGAAGTACTTGTATGAACTTGAATTTTTGCTAAGGCCCCTAGCATTGAAGAGTAATACCTGTATGCTATCCAGATTCGGTTTTGTTTTCTGCATTTTCTGTATTTTGTTGCAGAAAGCATTTAGTTTATTTTTCTGTACCAGAAAGAACTGCCAAAGGAATATGTTGTTTTAAGAGAGACAGAGAATTAGAAGAATTAGTATTCCAGAATAAGGAAACATTAAAAAGATGAATATGACGGTGGTTATATAGAATTTAGTGTTAGTTAATGCAGCTAAAAAATATTATAATATAAAGTCCATTGTGGAGTATAATAATGTTCTGAAGAAGACCAGAACAACAGCAAAATATGTTATATATTTGCGAGGGATCTTATGGTTTAATTTTGGTAGTGTATTTCATAAGGCCATAATTTCAAGTTTCATTACAGTGATTTTTTTGGATTTTTTTTTTTGTCACTTATCATGAGAAATATATGTAAATAATATTCTTTGATTTGTAAAAGACCTTTTGCTGTAAAAGTAATGATGACTGAAGTATAAATAATGATTTTGTTTTTTTTTTTAATTATTTTGATTTTAGTCTCTCATCTGGATTGATAAATATCATGGGTTCTTTGCCATACTTACTGCTTTAATAAATCATGCATATAGGACTCCAGTTTAATGTCTTATCTAAACAAAAGCACCTCTGTTCTCCCAGCTCTGCATTACTACATCAGTAATACAATAATAATTTGCAAACCAGTCAGCGAAAAGGTGTTAACAATATCCTGAGTAAATCAACTACATCATTCAAATATTTGGGCATAAGGCTTAACCATACCCTTAACTTCAACTCTATATTGAAGAAAAAAAAATCAAAGTTACCTACCTCTTATTCTGGGCAATATCACATATCCTTTCCTTCTCTGCCAGAAATGCCATTGTTAAAGGAACACTGTCAGCATATTTGAATATGGATTGCCCATATATCAGCCACTTCAGACAAAAATGCAAACAAATTACAAAATATTTCCAACAAAATATGCAGATTTATTACTTTCTTGCACAGGCAAGAACATTACTGTCTTACAATGAATAAAGTAACCTGGAGTCACATTAAATGAAAAGCAGAACTCCTTCTTGAATCACATGTATTTAATATTCTACAACTGGCACCAATCTCCTATTTAGCCACTAGGCTGATAGCAAAATGTCCCCTATAACCATCAAAACTAAGCACACATTGGTTCACTTCTACAATCCCTAGAATCAAATTACAGTACAATAATCACAGCTTCTCAATTTTAAGACCAAAACTTTGGGAGTCTCTTCCCTTTCCCCACAAACATCTTATTTATTTCTCTAAATTCTGATCATACCTAAAATCACACCTGCTCTCTCAGATTTACTGCAAATGCTTTCCCTCAGGACATACTACCAAGACTCCCAAGCAGCTCCAACCCTCCCATTTTTTATTATAATTATTAAGGTGGTAGCTATTATAAAGTCATTCACATTACATTGCCTTCTTACACAAAGACCCTTACAACATTAACCTCACACAAACACTCATGCACACATGCACACACACACACACACACACACACACACACACACACACACACACACACACACACACACACACACACACACACACACACACACACACACACACACACACACACACACACACTGTCTTCTTCCACTCCTTCCACTTCTTTTGTTTCCTTTTTCTCTTGTACATCTGCTGCAGTGTACACAATATATATATATATATATATATATATATATATATATATATATATATATATATATATTTAATGTTCTCATTTCTTTATTACAATTGCTTTGATGTATATTTGCCTATCTTCCAAACTGCATAAATATGCTTATGATATATTCTTATACTGTCTATGTCTGTTTTGGTAAATCTATACAAAAATGTCTACATCTGTTGCATGTTTTTCTTTTTCTGTTTTTTATCTATTTGATCTCAAAGACTGGACCTGCAAATGGTCCATGAGATTGGTGTCCTACTCTGGTTAACAAATTCAAATAAAGCAAATAACCAAACAGGCAAACAAATAAACAAACAAACAAATATGAAGTAAAAGCCAGTACCAAAGGGCTATGGCTGACTACGTTTGCAGATGACTGCAAGCTAGGAGCAGTCATTGAATCCTGAAATGACTTAGCCATCCTGCAAGAAAGTTTGTCCCAAATCAATAACTAGTGCCAAAATCATGGACTGAAACTAAATGCCACAAAAATGCATTAATGTATCCTTTGGGACATCATCTACTCTATGGAACTACCACACTGACCACATGTCCCTAAGAATTGATCCAGTTTCTTGAGGTTTGGGAACATATCTGGACAGTGACCTAACTTTTGAGCAGCATGTGTCGATTGTTGTAATCGCACAGCTTCTAAAAAAAAGGATTGTGTCTACCTCTAGGGATATCACTGTCCCCATTTACTCAGCCCTCATTAGGAAAGTCATTGAATATAATGTACCTTTGACATATATCTATCCAGACACATGCAAAAACTGGAATGCCCACAGAGATGTCCTACTAAAAGGATACAAGACCTAAACAACATGGTTTACATGGACTAACTCAAAGCCTTATCACTATACTCAGTATCCTACAGACTACTAAGAGATGACCTGTGTCTGGCATACAAGGCATCCACCAACCCAATACTGATGGATTTACTCCACATTAACAAGTCCAATGGCATCAGTAATAGTCTAATTATCTACACCTCTTCTATAATATCAGCAGAAAGGTTTGGAGAGACAGGTATATCTAGCAGAGGACACCAGTACTCTGGCACACACTCCACATCCACATTAAGCAAAGTTCATCCCTGTCCATATTCAAGCACAACTTAGATATCTGGATAGGAAACAGGAAAATGTACCTCAGGACTGCCAACTTGTACTAATGGACAGATACAGCTCCTAAATGCTTTATCCCATCCATGGGCCTCCTCAAATTATCTATGGTTTCAGCCCAGTTATTCTTATTAGAGGTAATATATAATTATCAACCATGAGATGGGTAAGGCCAATCTTTAACTAAAGGGGATAGGTTAATAACAGCACAAAAAGGGAAATTGGCCAGGCTTAAAATGGCCCACAGGGCAGCTGGCCTAGTACTTAACAATAACCCTAAGTATCTATATGGAAATTCTAGTAAATGGTTTATAACCATTTGATAAAAATAATGATTTTGTACTAAGAAAAGTACTTTGAATAAACAAATAGTCATGTTTCAAGTATGATACTGTTCCAATTACACCTGAACTACAGTAAACTTGGTTAAGAAAGTATGTGTATTCCTGCCTCATTTTTGTTTTATGTGCATGCATTCATTCAAAAAAAGCTTAATACAAAAAAAGTTTAATAACTGCATGAAAAGTTCACTATTTTGCATTTTTAGGCTAAATGTTTCCTGCCTCATTTTTGTTTTATGTGCATGCATTCATTCGAAAAAAGGTTAATACAAAAAAGTTTAATAACTGCATGAAAAGTTCACTATTTTGCATTTTTAGGCTAAATGTTTTGAAGGCATTTTCTCTTTAAAATTTTAGATTCATACTTTATATTTCATTAATGAAACATTTACTGTGTCCGTGATATACATTACTTGGACAGATCTGTTGTACAATTTCAGGATAATTAAATTGCTTGTATTGCACAATATCAAGAGGTGAAAGAATTATTATTATTCAAACATTCTATGTTGAAGTCATCTCTGAGGTGTATTGTTTATTAAATTGTATTGTTTGCTGCAAATCAGCTTTACCCTTTTATCTGATCTATTTAGTCTTTCCAAGTTTATTAACTTGGTTGTGTAAATGTTATCCTAGATCAGTTTTCATTTCCTTACCCAGATGTAATTATGGAATCTATTTCATGCCAGAAATACTTAAAAATCATTAAAATTTAAATGCATAGCTATATCTTAAAGTAAACATGTGAACAAATATATGATGCTCAAGAGAGAAATCTGGCTGACCCATCAGGCCAAAGCATTCTTATAATCATGAAGGAATTTTGAACACGAGAAAACTACTACATCTGCAATGTTTTGGATTAAACAGAGCATTCTAAAATGTAAGCAATTAATTATTTTGACCACTTCTCTGTTTATACTTCTTATCATGCAAGATTTTTCTAGCTAATGTGATAAAGTACTCCAGGTTTACAAAAGCTTAACACCAGTAGGTTAAAATGTTTCTATATTAAAGATAGTGGTAATGTTTTATGTGTAAACTTATAAACATTAACCATATCCTAATTATCTCTGCTCATCTTGTTTTGTATTTTATTATTCAAAGAGTCGGTCAATAAGACAGTAAGCAGACATCATTTTCAGAGATACTGCAAAACTCACTGCGATAAGAACATTCTGAACCAGCATAAAACAATTGTCTAAAGACTTTATAATCAAAATAATTTGCCGCAATTTTAGATGAAAATGCATGTTTATGGTGGAAAAATCTATAAAGCAAAAGTGATACAAAGGAAAACAATGTATTAATACTGAATGTTGACTTGCTAGGGCAGCTAACTGCAGCAGCAGCTGTTAACTATGTGAAATCAACAAAATGAGGAAGTGTAAAGAAATTAAAAGTGGACATGAAGGCAGCAATTCAATGCACATAAGATATTTGTAATAAAACAGAAGTGAAACGGTCATGTATACAGTGTGATAAATTAGCTGCTCTCACAAATTATGAGTATGGAAATATAGTTATTTAATGCTGATATTATACATAACTAGAGAAGTTATATAATATCTAAGAACAGAGCTATGTGTACTTAAAAGAACTCAGGAATTAGACAGAAGCTCATTTAATTTAGTTCCCACTGTTTTTGATTTCTAACGTACAGAAGTACAATTCAAGAACTGCACTATAAGATCTAAACTGCTTGCTTCCGAATAATTTTTCTTCCAAGATGTCACTAAAAGAACAGTCTGATGTTAATGTTTACTGATTATTTTCTCTCTCCTACTTTGTATCTAGGTCTAATAATGAAACTAGAAGTGATCAATATCAAATGTGTGACTATGCTTGACATGAAATTGCTCAAATGTTAGTAGCACTCAGGAAAAAAAAGATGAACAACATAACCGACCATTGTTTTTCATTGGAAATCATTGCTGGTGCAGTTTCTAAGTGTGTACTGGCAATACTTCACTTGTTTCGGGGAGATTATGCCCTTCTTCAGGTTGGTGCAACTATGGAGTCCATATATACAAGTTGAGATGGGTACCGGGGGCTTGCTACCTGCAAAAATAAATAAATAAATAAATAAGAATGATATTTTCACCCTTTTGGGCATTTTTTGTCCTTTCTGCAAATCGATTTTCATAGTAGAACTGTGATGGTGAAGTGGTACTGAATGGAAAAGGAAGGTTATAGTATAAATAAAAATAAATAAATAAATAAAAATAAGAAATTGGATTACAAAAGAAGACCGGCAGTGAAGTGAAGGACAGCATGCAATCCCAATTAGAATACTGTACTACAATGCAAAGGACCTATATACCTCTCATTTGTCCAGACTTTTGCAGAATGTCCAGATTTCTGCCTCATGTTTTTGGTCTGTTCTTCATAACATTTATATTTTTGGGCAAATCACTGAGTACTGAAATCACTAAATGATGACAGACATTTGAGTTTCAGACTTAATATCCTATAGAAAATGCATGCTAACACAAAACCTTTTACTCTGTTAACTTTATAAGTTTATAAGAGCAATATTTAAAATTTGCCCTTGTTTTTGGACATTTGTCCCTCCCCATCATTTTTGGCTTTGTACAGATCTCTTGTATTAAGAAGCTGAGAGGTATGAGTGCCTAACAAACAGTTATAAAAATATAACCTTATACATATACATAGAATTCTAGCCTTTGACCATTAAGTGTCCACAGTACTGAAAAATCACTCTATGTTTTCAATTTATAAACAAAGGTACGGCATCTAGGTCCAAAGAAGTCATTGCTCCACTGTATTTGGCATTTATCAGACCTATCATTGAGTACAATGTCTCCTTTGGTATGTATCTAACCAGGCATATTCAGCAATTGGAATATCTGTAGAGGTTCACCACTAAAAGAGTACAGGACGTAAGTAACATGTCCTATGCAGACCACCTCAAGGGCCTATGTCTGTATTCTGTCTCCCACAGGTTGTTGAGGGAAGGTCTAACCCTGGCATAGAACGCATTTTCAGACCATGCCCTGACAGACCTCTTACATATCTGCAAAACAAATAGCACCATATTTACTCATTCTAAAATGTTTAATCTTGCCCGTGATATAAATAAGACCTGTGGAGAGACAGGTATGTATTCAAGAGACTATTCCTTCTCTGGAATAGGCTCACCGTAAGTATGAAGCAGAATTCCTTCTTAACCCAGTTCAAGTGTAACTTGGACAATTGGATGGGAAACAGGAAAATCATACCTGGTTTGGCACCTGTTTCTCTAATGGACACAGGCAGTCTGTAAATGGTCCATCTCCCAGGCCCCTGCTTGTAAATGTTTCATCTCGTAGGCTCTTGCTTACTTATCAAGGGTTTGAAAACTTTTCAGAGATTTGGGATGCATGACTAGGCTTAAAAAGGCTCTTGCTGTTGTTAGCCTAGTAAACACCTTTGAACCCATAAACCTATGGAGATGCATTTTTTAATCTATACAGTGTTGTTTGTCATTATCCTGAAGGGAGTCTGTAACTATTATATCCATTATGTTAAGTAACATTCAAATAATAATTTTTACCTTATGTGACTGATTTGCTCTTTACCTGCATTCCAAATCTACGTGAGCTCTCCAGATGTGCATTAAACTGATGATGTCATTGTGAGCTCTCCAGATGTGCATTAAACTGATGATGTTATCAGTAGCATCAGCTATGCTGACATCATTCTTCATCCAAGCTCTCCTGTACAGCAGCCTTGGTGCACCAGTGTGCTGGCAGGAAAAGAAATTCTTTCAGATCTTGCCAAAGGCTAGCACTTAGATTGCAATGCAGCTTATTTCTGAAGCAGTTGTCACCACTGTCATCATTTTCACTGATTTGTCTTGCTTTTTTTTATACTGAAAGCCCATGAATAAGACTTTACAACCCATGAGAAAAAAAAAATGCTGACTGCAAGATTATTAGCTAGGAAAGGGCAAGCTCAGCTATGTTGATACAAACATTCTGTACTATCAGATGCATGATAGTAGATCTGTTCACTGATCCAATAACAGGATGCCTTGTAGAATGTGTAACTAAATATAGAAGAAACAGATGAAAGGAAGAAATGTAGCCAATACTGAGAAAACAACAGTGAAGCACATAATTCACAGCAAATGATACAAATCACTAAAGAATGTGTGTGTGTGTGTGTGTGTGTGTGTGTGTGTGTGTGTGTGTGTGTGTGTGTGTGTGTGTGTGTGTGTGTGTGTGTGTGTGTGTGGCGGGGCTCTAACACTGAATTTCCATATGGTTACATAATTATCAGGGGTAACAACAGATGGCCACAGAAACAGCCAAATTCTGACCATCAGTGTTACAGATAGAGGTATGGGGTGGTATGAGGAGAAGGGACAGAATATGACACTGTGTAGGCTACTACTGGGGGCAATATGGCAATAGGGACCCTGGCATGTTTGTTCTTGTGGTAAAAGGAACTGTACTTGGTGTAACAGTAGTAGGATATCTACTTTTCAGTATAATAGAGTGATGGGCATTGTAAGGTTAACAAAAATAAGACAAGGATCCAGTATCTCTGTAGTGGTCTGCAGAGAAGCTATATGTGGCCAGAGCAGACAGAGATCATGGTGTTGGTTATAGGGTGATGTCTTATTCTGAGAAATAATGTCCTATGAAAGGTTGTTGTCTGATGCACTGTATAGCACCTCCATAGGCCCTTTGAAAAAAGTACCCTTCTGAATTTACACAAGCGCTGGAGATGAGTACGCATATTCAGGGCACTCTGGGTACTTTAATTTTACTGTTTTTGTTTCTATTTTGTTTTAACAAGAAAATATCACACAGTCAATTTGACAACCTGAAGTCCTTTAGAGATCACCTACTTTTTATACACTTGTACTAAATACTTGGCTTTGTACTTACTCATCCCCAGGTGAAATGACAATCGATCCTATCTAACCTACAAAACTATTTCCCTTCCTCCAAAATATGATTTGCTCTCCAATCAGTTTGCTCTCCCCCCTTACATTATTTTTCTCTTTCATTCCCATCATGGTTTATCCTTAGCGCTTTCATTGTGCTCCGTCTGGTTCCTTTCTGCCTTAACTTTATCACCCTTACATTGTAACTTCCAAGGTTTGGTATCTCACAGTATTTTTGTTGTCTACTTTTATTCACTGTATTCTCTTGAAATGTCTGTTTGAGTATATATATATATATATATATATATATATATATATATATATATATATATATATATGTGTGTGTGTGTGTGTGTGTGTGTATGTGTGCTCTGCACTTTTATTTCTTATCTCTTTTGTATTTTGTGAATAATATTTTACCTTTCCAGAGATTTGCTTTCCGGGCCTCTGCTGAAATTAAACACAAATGAAACATACTGCTATTTTATTCTTTTCTACCTTTTCAGCCAATACTTGCTGCTATTTATTTTCCTCTCTCATGTCCTTCCATATCATTATCATCTTTCTAATAAAAATTGTCTCTCTTTCCACATCCTTATTTTTCCCTCCTGCTCATCACTCCTCCTCATCCCATTCTATTACTGTGGCTATTTTGGTAGCAGAGTACTCATTACTTCTCACCTCCATATATTATTAGAAATATGGTCAATACTTAGTATAACTCTGTATTAACAGACTACTGAAAAACAAAATTAGAGAAGAAACCACGCAGTAGCACCAAACAAAATGATTAAGCGCTTTTCGTTTATTCCAGTAAACAAACTTCTTCAGATCAAGTAAAACAAAAAGTCACAGTTTAAATACTCTCTGGGCTGGTACTTACAAAGTCAATTAACTACTTAAAGTAAAAGCTGACTTACTAAACACGCCCTGTTTAAGAACACAACTAGACTACAAACTGCTTTTAAAGTGAAAGCTAAAAATCGAAGTAGTCAGACTAAAAATACAGCTAACGTTGTCCATAAAAAATGTATATATCTAGCCTACTACTGTGCTAGTAAGACAAAAAAGTGGTAATAACAATTACGTAAAAACTCCACTGATATTTATAAGACTGAATTTATACTAATACGTGTGTTGGTACACTGAACTGTGTATGTTAAAGCACATCTGGTGTGAAAAATATAATTGGTAATAAATAATATACCAAAATAAAACTTCAAATTCTCAGCAAAAAATAACATCAAATCACTAAACCAAAGTGCTCAAAGGCACTAGAATAACTGAATCGTGCTAGTGTGAAAAGTAACCTAACACAGCCTACCTGTTGAGGCTCCTAAGTTTAAGAACACTACTTAAAGAACAATTCTCATTCAAACCTGGTGAGCTAAATGCATTGAGTCTGATTTGCCAAAACAGCTCTCGCTCTTCTAACTTAAGTGGGAGAGGAACACCCCTAAAGTCTTGTGTGATTTGGTCAATAATCAGAAATTTGAACATATGGTTGGGATGAACTGAAATGTGTTTTGCCAATGTGTTGTCAAGTTTCTGCTTCCTGATCACATAAGTATGTTCATAAATGCGGTCACGTAGGCGTCGTTCTGTTTTGCCCACGTAGAAAGCTGTACAGGTTTGGCACATAGCTAAATAGATCACCATTCTTGAATTACAGTTGGCTCTGAAGTTCAACTTATATTCGTGGTCGTAAACTTTAAATCTATTGGATTCCAAGATGTACTGACAAAAATGACATGCCTGGCATTTGAACATGCCAGCTGTCATTGGTTTTTTAATGTTGTGTCGTTCAAGGAGGGCTTTGAGGTTTCTTGCCCTTCTATAAACAACCAATGGATGATTACCTAGTTTTTGGTGTACTATGTTATCCTTTTTAAATAAGTCCCAATTTTTACGTAGTGCCTGAACACAGTCACTACTGTTGAGACTGTATGTTGTTATGAATGTGACACCGGAACATTCAGAAGGATGCTTACCTATGTGGACATTCACTGAGTCTGTGTTCGAGAATTCAGTGTCATTCATAAAAAACAGTTCTCTGTTCAAGATTGGTTTATAAAAATGACGCTGACGCTTAGATGACACTTCTTCAATAATAGCGTCTAACATTTCATGTGGGTAACCCCGATGTAAAAACATCTGGGTTAAAACAATCATTGACTTAAAATTATATGTTAGGAAGCTTAACTTGAATTTGTTGTTTGGGGCTCTTTTCTCCTTGACGACAACAACTTTAGGATCCCTAGTACTTACAACCCCCCACTCCACCCCCTTTTACAAATTTTTGAACTGGTTTGCGAATTAGACATTCATCAAAATTTCAACAAAACACCACACCATTCAACATCAAGTGCTTACCTCAACAAAAAAGAAAAGGAATGTCTTGACTGGATCAAATTTCAGGACATTAGATTCTGTAAACCAGACAAGGGAGGGGGTCTTGTGGTGTTTGATGAAGTTGACTATAAAGACAGGATGCTTAGCTTGTTGGATAGTCCTTCATATTCTACCAGCTCTCGTTCTGAAGTAAATAAAGCGTATACCATAATCAAAGACCACATAGAGGAAATGTTCATCGAGGGTAGGGTAACACAACACATATACAATTATGTATCAACTGCATACCCTCGTTTCCCGTGTTTGTTTGGTATCCCTAAAATTCATAAAGATGTCCACAATCCACCCATGAGACCACTCGTAGATGGCCGTGGTTCCCCTACCTATCCATGTGCTAAAATCATTGACAATATTTTACAGAAATATTTGGTCAACTTTCCACAGATCTGCAAAGATTCTTGGTCATTTCTTGGTAAAATTAACAAGTTAGATTTCAAAGCAAGGTACAATTTTCTTACTATTGACGTTAAAGATTTGTACACTTGCATTCCCCAAGACATAGCAGTCGACTGGGTAGATCAAGTGCTTAGATCTATTGGTAGTAGTGGGAATGAGTTGGTTCTGGTTCATGAATTGTTGGACCTAGTTTTCAATAACAACTTTTTTATATTTGACAACAAATTTTACTTGCAAAAAACTGGAGTAGCCATGGGCTCCCCTTGTGGAGCCAGTGTTGCCAACTTAGTCATGGCACAATGGGAACATGATTACGTGTTCACTAACTGTCCATTTAAAGATCAGGTGATTTTTTACACCCGTTATTTGGACGACATTTTTATTCTTCTGGATGGTGACCTACCCATGAGCGAAGCGTTAGTGGACTACTTCAATTCAACTACACAGTTTTTGAAATTTACTGCTAGTTTCCATACAGAGGCTATCCCGTACTTAGACATTCTACTTTCTAAAGATATTAGCTTTCATAAATATACAGCTAATATATACAGGAAAGTAACGTACTCCAACTCATTCCTACACTGCACAAGTTGTCATCCGTTTCATCAGAAGCGGGCGATCGTCAAAGGTCAGTTAGTGAGGGCAGCCCGCATTATCACACTGGATAGTGACTTTGTCAATGAATGTGGACACCTAAGAAATATGTTTTTACATCGGGGTTACCCACATGAAATGTTAGACGCTATTATTGAAGAAGTGTCATCTAAGCGTCAGCATCATTTTTATAAACCAATCTTGAACAGAGAACTGTTTTTTATGAATGACACTGAATCTTCGAACACAGACTCAGTGAATGTCCACATAGGTAAGCATCCTTCTGAATGTTCCAGTGTCACATTCATAACAACATACAGTCTCAACAGTAGTGACTGTGTTCAGGCACTACGTAAAAATTGGGACTTATTTAAAAAGGATAACATAGTACACCAAAAACTAGGTAATCATCCATTGGTTGTTTATAGAAGGGCAAGAAACCTCAAAGCCCTCCTTGAATGACATAACATTAAAAAACCAATGACAGCTGGCATGTTCAAACGCCAGGCGTGTCATTTTTGTCAGTACATCTTGGAATCCAATAGATTTAAAGTTTACGACCATGAATATAAGTTGAACTTAAGAGCCAACTGTAATTCAAGAATGGTGATCGATTTAGCTATATGCCAAACCTGTACAGCTTTCTACGTGGGCAAAACAGAACGACGCCTACGTGACCACATTTATGAACATACTTATGCGATCAGGAAACAGAAACTCTACAACGCATTGGCAAAACACATTTCATTTCATCCCAACCAAATGTTAGACGCTATTATTGAATTATAAATATCAGTGGAGTTTTTACGTAATTGTTATTACCACTTTTTTGTCTTACTAGCACAGTAGTAGGCTAGATATATACATTTTTTATGGACAACGTTAGCTGTATTTTTAGTCTGACTACTTCGATTTTTAGCTTTCACTTTAAAAGCAGTTTGTAGTCTAGTTGTGTTCTTAAACAGGGCGTGTTTAGTAAGTCAGCTTTTACTTTAAGTAGTTAATTGACTTTGTAAGTACCAGCGCAGAGAGTATTTAAACTGTGACTTTTTGTTTTATTTGATCTGAAGAAGTCTGTTTACTGGAATAAACGAAAAGCGCTTAATCATTTTGTTTGGTGCTACTGCATAGTTTCTTCTCTAATTTTGTTTTTCATAACTCTGTATTAGTTTACTTGACATAGGCTATCCACTTTTGCAAAGTGTCTTCGCTACTTGCAGTACATATTGTATACCTGATTGCAATTTATCCTGGCACTATTTCTATAAATTTTTTTCAACCTGTTTGCATTTTTATCTGTTGTGTGGATTTTCTCCGCTTGTATATTATTAGTTATATTTTTTATCAACTACTAAATGAAATGTAAAAAACAAATAATAAATAAATAAATAAACAAATATTGTAGAATGTTTTATGGAGCCTTTCTCCCCAGATCATTGTAAAATATTTAATCTGCTGTTGGGTTTTCCTCCCCTTGTATTTAATTACGTCACTACTGTTTAAATGTTTTTGAATCTATTGTGGAGCTTTTCTCCCTGGCCTTCAATGAAAATGGACCATTGGCTCAATCAGACTGCTAGTTATCAGATGACAAATAAAATAAATAAATAACTAAATAAAAGGGACTATGTTGTCAACCCAGGCAGACTTTCCCTGTGCACCAGAGGAAAGAAAGAACTATTAATTGGTGAAAATCAAATAAATATATGCATATAAAATATAATTTCACTAAAGATAAAGGTTGTTGTTGCATCTTTCGGCTTTTCCCGGTTAGGGGTCACCACAGCAGAACTCTAGTCCGCTAATGATTAGCAGTAGATTTTTACGTGTTGAGTTGCTGGCCCTGGTTTAATTAATTCAATGAAGGTACGCCCATTCACGCATGTCTCCACACAGAAGACGCTCTAGCTGAGAATGGAACAGGACAACGTCTTACTGTGAGGCGACAATGCTACCACAGCACCACCACCAGAGTGTACTAAAGATAAAGGTAATTTCACCAATATACATAGATACAGTGGAATGTTTAGATTAAAGACACATATGGTCTGCAAATAAATAAAATAAAGGGCCAACAAAGTAAACCTGAATTAATTTTTAAGGCATAGAACTGAAGGTGAACTATGCGGTACTATTACCAAGCAATGAATTCAGCGAAGTACCCAAAGTATAGCTGTACATCTCAAATGAACAAGTTAGATTTGAGCATGGACATATGAATAATACATGGAATGAATCACACTGATGGCAACTATCACTTTTAATGGAGTAGAACATCCAAAGTTACTATTTTTTTATTATTAAATCATTTTTATTGAAGTTGTACACACTCAAGAACAATCACAAGTGACTGGTATTCAAGTTTTGTTACAAACAATAGACAAGGCACCCATAGGTTAAATACATCTCACTTACCCAACACAGTATTCCATTATATCCACATCCTAGTCATAACATCCAGACTGCCAATTCTTATGTTTCATATTTACCCCAGTTAACTACCTCATTGTGAGCTGCCTCTAAAATATCTATAGCTTAATAGTCTTATAACTAGGAATTACATCTGCGTTGAAGTAAAAGGAGTATATTCTGTTCTGTAACTGTTTTCAGACATGAAGGATTGTAGGAGCCTAATCTTTTTCTGTTGTTACATCCAGGCCTGCTTTATCTCTTCCCTTCCTTCACTTCCTATACACCAGAAAATAACAGCCACTAATTCCTTGCCAAAACTATATATACACCCTATGCTACACTGTGTCCATCTCTTTTGAACTTTGCTATATTCCCAGAACATATGTATAATACCCACATTTTCTTTACCACACATCCAACACTAATAATGTTTACATTCATTGATTTTATCTTACAGAGGAGGCCATAATAGCATAATATGTCACAGGTGCAAGATTCTCTTTTGTTGAGCCCCCCCCCCCAAAAAAAAATGCCATCTGTGCATACTGGTCAAAGCTGGCCAAATCTCTCCACACTGCTCTGTAGGGCATTGAAACCCTTCTTTCTCCTTCCACTCCTTTTCCTGCTGCTGTCTCAACTTTTGACTCTTCTCATCCATGATCTCCTTATATATACATCCTCCTCTTTCTTTTACAACGCTTGCTGTTTGTGCTTAACTTCCTGTTCCTGATCAAACAGTTGCATATTATTCTTGGCCCTTTATATGTAGATAACAATGCTGTCGCAGTCTAAAGTTGAAATTATTCATAAAAATCAGCTCAGTTTCAGGTAGCATACTGATACCCTTCCATCAAGGATTTGTTTCCAAGTTTTTATCCCTGTATCTTCCCATATAATTCTATTCCATTTAGAATTTTCTCCAACATCACTTGCATTTCCCACATATTTATATATTCATAGGTTCATAGATATGTACTAGGTTATCTAGGTTATCTGCCTTTGTGAACCACTTTAAGTCTAGTCAATTTCTCTTTTAAAAGTGAGAATCAAACACCTTAACCTTCATACCAGCCTTCCCCAAGAATCACTCACAGATTCCAGATATATATTGTTCATAGACTAGCTGCCATTGAGGGTCATTTTAAGCCTAGCCAGTTTCTCTTTCTTAGGTGAGAATCAAATTCTGTAGCTTGTGTCTGTAGGTAACACTTTTACCATTATGCCAACCATCATCCCCTTAAATGTATTCTCCTCAGTGGAAGTTGACACAGCACATTTGACATTGAAGCATTACTTACCTGTTAATATACTCCTCCAAGCACACAGACACACAGGAGTTCCCCACAATGTTAATTAAACCGTCTTCCTATCTAGTTACACAATCTAGACAACACCGTATTAGTCACAACCACCTCAGGATTCCATACCGTCCCTGTTTCATCTGCCTAAGCATGCCAGTACATACCTCCAACTAGATAACAAGTCCATTCACATGCAAGTCTCTTCTTCTCTTGAAAGAGTGTATGAGGTAATCCTTTATGCATGATTTTAGACCTAAATGCTACCTTGTCGCTATCTTGTAGCCTTTTTTCCCCTAATATATTCCTCCATGCTGTACTGAATTCATGTTAGACTGGGAAGGTGGAAATTGGTAGGTGCCATATGTTAAGCAATATATGTGACATCACAATTATCATCCTCACATTTATTCTCCTTGATATTGCATTTAGACCACTTCCTTCCTTCCTCCTGTATTGAGGACAGAACTTCTCATTGCAAATTAGTTAAATTTCTGTGTATTGTAGCTTCAGAAGTGTGTTTCATCTATAACCCCAAATATGTTGAAAAATCATTTCTTTGACTGCCCTACTGCTCCCACTCCTCGCCCCCCCCCCCAAAAAAAAAGAAGTCTTATTTATGTTAAAATTAAACCAGGGGCATGTTGGAAACTCTGAAAACGTTTGAGAATATTGGAAAAAATCAAAACACTCTGGGCCATTAATAGGCAATTATCCACATACACTTGAAAGTATGCATTCCCTATATTGTTCTGCTGTAATGTTAATACATCACTAACAGATAGGGTGAGCTATTTAATCACTATCAAAAACAGGCCTGGACACAGTGGGGATCCTTGCCTGGTTCCTATCTGTATGTTATCTACCTCATTGACATTTCCATTGACTAATACATAAGATATTGGGTTGTTTTAAACAGGTTTCATCCACTGAAGAATTTTCTTGATGCTAACAATTCAAATAAATAATTCCAATCCAGTGTTGAATGATTTTAAAGGTCAGACAGCACTACACATGGTTTCCTGTATCCTGTTTGATATTTTTTTTTATTAAAAATGACTAACAGCCACAAATCATTAATTCCCTGCCAAACTTTTAAAATTCATTATGATCCATCTTGATAATTTTGGGTGATACCTTAACTAAATGCCTAGCTAAAATTTTATCTAAATTCTTTACAGCCATATTCAAAAGGGATATTGGCCTATATTCTGCCAGACTGAATCCTGCTGCTCTCTTGGGAATTACCAATATTCCTACATGCATTATGGTTTTAGCTATAGAATTAATCTTTCTCATCAAATCACATTTATATTTCAGTGTTTTTGCAAAGTTTCTCATCTCTACTTATAGAATTCAGTTGGAAAATGAAATGGCCCAGATTCTTTCCCTCTTTCATTTTCTTGATAGCTTGTTTTATTGTCCATTCTGAAATACAGACATATAATGCCTCCTTATCTTCTGTACTAAATTTCTTCTTATCTAAACAAAGAATGAACCAACTGCCTGTTTTGAATGAATGAATGAATGAATAACTACAGGAAAAAAATACTGAAATGTAAGACAAACTATGAGAAAAAAAGTAAGGGGAAAAAGTAAACTGGACACTGTGAGTAGGCTAGTATGGGTTGGAGGGAAGTGGGGCTGCCATGCAGACTGTTCACATAGAGTGCCAGTTTACCTAAGGATTGACTAGAATTACTAGCTATCAGCCATGCAGATGCAGAATGACTCAACAGAAGTGATTTCTGGTGGGTTTGTTGTGAAAACAATGCTGAATGCATTGCCCGGGTACTCAAAGGAAAGAAGAGGACACAGTTTATCATAGAACTAGATGGTGGGGGATGTGTCCACTACACAAACCAAGAAGGGATAAAGGAGATCTTTCAGGAATTTTATATAACACTGTGCAGACAAACACAGTTGGAAGCTGAAGCATTATAAATTAAGGGAACACAGAAAAGAAACACTGCAAATACATTAAAATATGAGAAAAATTTAAATTTAGAGAGCAAGTGTACACCATTCAAATAGGTACTGTTGCTCATCTCTCTAGTATAGATGACAAACATTGCCATTAGAAAAAACACATCAAGATGGATAGTAGCATTACAAAATATAAACAAACTGATTAACAGACAGACCATACAGACATACATGCTTACATCTCAACAGCTTACTGCAAAATGGCAGTCAGGCATGCACATGCTCAGTATTTATAAACTTGTGGAAGCCCCTAGAAAGCTTCTTAAAGTTGTACACACACACACTGATCTACATCCTCCCTTTTAAATAGATTGTCTTCAATGAAATGACATTAGAATAAGACATGAAATAATATAGACATTAGAAACAAACACAATGTTCATTTCCAAGTTGCCATGTATCTGTAACATGGTCTGAAAATACGACCTGATCTAGTAACATAGCATTCTGAATTGGATTTAGCAACAGGTCTTTGGTAAATACCTCATATCAGGAACTTTGGAATTCATCTCAGGAAAAGGGATATTTATTGGAATGCCCTCAGGAAATGGAAATGCTGGACTAATCACTCTGAGATAAAAAGTCTTCCTCACAGGCTAGGTGCTGTGGTTCAGACACCAGAACCAAATGTTTCCAATTCCACCCAAACTCTACTCCGTGTGATTCCACAATGTATGATCTCAGCTCTGGGCAAACACTTTTCATGACTCCAATCTGGTCATAAACTTTGCACATTTGCATTCTCACTGTTTCTCCTTCACGTAATGGATTGAGCAGTTTGCTGGACTTGTTATAATAAGACTTTTGGAGTAGGTGTTTCTTGAACAGATGGGCTTTCACAAATCTGTTATTCTTAGCACTTGGAACTAATAAACTACTGCTGATTGGTAATGTATTTCTGATTTGTCTCGACAGAAGTCTCTGGGCAGTTGAACCAAGATGTTTATCATGAGGAGCATTTGTTTATCATGAGGAGCATTTCTGAGATTCAAGAAATTCAGGAAAACATCAATTTTATCTTGTTTCAACTTCTCAAGTGAATGTTTCACACTTTAAACTGTACATTCTGCCAAACCATTTGACTACGGATACTCAGGACTACTTCTGATATGAGTAAAGTCACACTCTTTGGTGAATCTTTTGAATTGCTGGCTAGTAAACTGCGTGTTATTGTCAGAAATAACTTTGTGTGGACTACCATGAACTGCAAAATAATGCTTTATCTTAGCAATGACAGCACTGGATGATAAATTAGGAAGCAGGTCAATCTCAAACCAATAACAATAAGAGTCTTATAACACCAAGTAATGTTGACCATTCCATTTGAAAATGTCAGTAGCTACTGTTGACCAAGGAAGTTCATGAATCTGGTTTAGATGAAGTGGTTCATTCTGTTGATCTGACTTTGTACTATTATATACAGAACAAAATGAAAGTACTTTCTCAATCTCTTGTGACATAGAAGGCCAGAACACTAGTCCTCTCAGCCTCCTTTTTTGTAGAATCGGTTCCTGGGTGGCCACGAGGCAAGATATTAATATACTCTTGTTGCAAGGACTTTGAAACAATTACTTTAGAACCTTTCATGACAATACCATTATCAGACAAAATCTCATCTCTGTAAGAAAAATAAGTTTGCACTTCTTGAGGTTAACTAGATTGCTTTGACGGTCATCCTTGATTGATAAAGTGGTTGAGCTTCTGTAAAACAAGATCTGAGGCTGTGTGATCTCTAAGCTCACTGAGACATGTGGAAGAAAAATCTCTCACTTCCATGACTTCAAAATCAAGTTTCTCATTCTCATGCTTTTCAGTGGTGTTTGTGGGTGGTCTGGATTGTGTATCAGCAAGACAAAGAAGTTTGCCTTTCATGTCGACAAGACTCAAATTGTACTTCTGCAATCTCAACATCATACATTGCAATCTGGCTGGAGATTAATGCATAGGCCTTCTCAAAATAGTAAGTACAGGTTGGTGGTCTGTTTCAGTCTGGATATGTCTACCATAAATATAATTGTCACAAAAGGAGATACTGCCTGCCCAGCTATCTGAAATTTTGTAAATAATTATGTCTTTTGTGAATATCAGCATGATCCATATGCTTCTTTTACAAATGCATTATAACTGTATGTCATATAAGATGGTTTGTACAGACATGTATGCTGAAGTAAGTGTACTAGGATGCAGTATAATTATTTTAGATATAGTCATGAATATAGTAGAGCTTAGCTTAGATATTTTTCTTTATTTATTTGAGACTGTCCTGCAATGTTGTTTTAAATATTTCCTGTGATTTTGAACTCTGATATCACTGTACATATATGTTTAGTATTCTCTTGTTCTTTTATTATGCATTATTCAATATATTTAAACATTTCATTGTGGCTGATCTTTGTGAGACATATTTAAGTTCTGGGAGTACTTGCATATTTATTTGGTGGCACTGTGTAGGCCACTCCTAATAGCCTTACTCTTGGTCAAACTATCATTTGTATTGATAGTAACATGACACAGTAAGATTGGACACCCTTTGTTAAGGGCCTTAAAGTAGCTGATAAAGAGTTGGCTGGTGACAGTAATAACTATCTTATAGTCTGGGTGGAAGGGAGCATAGCTAGTAAACCTGTGCCAGCCTTTCCCAGGTGTGTGTGTGTGTGTGTGTGTGTGTGTGTGTGTGTGTGTGTGTGTGTGTGTGTGAGTGTGTGTGTGTGTGTGTGTGTGTGTGTGTGTGTGTGTGTGTGTGTGTATGTGTGTGTGCATAAATAATACCTCAAAGAGTGTGTGTGTCAGCTACTTGGACAGGGACATGAAGCACTGGTTGGAGACAGAGGGTGCTGAAGGTCTTGGCTTGGCCAGTCATCTGAGATCTCAGCTCTATAGCTGTGCCATGGGGAGTCTCACTGGGGATCTGGAGAAAGAGGAGAAACCAGCTGTGCACTGACTGTGGTCTCTGTGTGCTCTTAAGGGAAATTACACAATGCAGAGAGCTGCATCTGGATTTACTGTATGTACTTGTCATCCTCCCAATGTATGTCCCCCACTGCTGCTAGTAGTGAGGATTGAGGCTCCTTGATTACTGGGCCAGAGTTGGGGTGTCATATATACTGATTGGCTGTGGTGGGATATCCCTACATACTGGGATGCAGTAATGTAGATATTGAATTCCTGAAGCCTGTAAACAGTGGTCACCAAGGAAGGTGTTTGTACTCTCAATCAGCCACACAGTGAACATTCAGAGTTTCATATCACAATAGCTTTATTTTTTTTTCTATTAGCTTAGTTAGCCATGGAGAGCAGGCAAGGATGTCAGCAGAGGAGTATGACAAGCTGACAAGGAGCCAGTTGGCTGAAATGTGCCAAGATAAAGGCCTGGTGCGTGCCAACCTGATTAAAGCATAGATAATTGTGACCTTAGTCACAGCTGCATCACAGACCAGCAACCAGGAGGACAACCAAACTGGCCTTGCAGATGTACAACTTTCAAAAAATGTACAGTTCAGCCTTTCCACAGAGGACTTAAAAATCCATCTGGAGTTAAAGAGACTTGAACTGGTGGCCAAATGTTTGGAAATAGAGGCAGCAGAGAGAATGAGATGTCTGGAGGCTGAAGAAAATAAGAAACTGAGACATCTGGAAGCTGAGGAATATGAGAGCAGAGGCAACATGAAAAGGAGATGCTGACTCTTTGCCAGGGTCATGGAGGTAATGGGGAAGGGAATAACTGAACCCCAGAAGCAACAAATGTCAGTAAATTTCTTCCACAATTTACAGAAGGTGATAATTCTGATAGTTTTATTCATATGTTTGAAAGGGTATGTAAACAGTATAATGTTGACCAAGGGCTCTGGGTACGGTTCCTGACCCCCGTACTCCATGGTAAAGCTGTAACTGTTATTTCTAAATTGTCTGATACTGCTTGCTTAAATTATAATACTGTTAAAAATTGTCTATTAGAGTGTTTTAAGTTAACACCTGAAGCTTACAAAAAATGTTTTGTGAGCATAGACGCAAGGCAGATGAAAGTGTGTGTGAATATATTGCTGAGTTAAGCACTTATTTTCATAGATGGGTAAGTGGGTGTTAGGTCACCACTTTTGAAGGGCTGGCAGGCTTTTTGGTGAGGGAATAAGTCATTAGCTCTTTGCCTGAGGACATGAGAATCTGGTTAGGGGATAGAGAATGTAATACAGCAGATGAGCTGGGGAAAAAGGGTTACCTATACCTAGCAAGCCGGGTATCACTGCACAGGAAAGGGATACCCAGTGCTGCTCATGGGTCTAAGGGGGGAACCCATGGTGGGCAGCCTAAACCACTCCAACAGAGTCTGTCAGTAACAGGGGAAGCTACTAGTTCAGGTACATGGCCAGGATCAAGGGTTACATGTTTTAAATGCAACCAGTGGGGCCATGTAGTATATAGATGCACACGGAGGCAAGGTGGGGAACAAAAGTTGGGAGAGTCAGTAAGTGGGAATGACAGAATTCCAGAAGTAAGTTGTCTGGAGACAACAAGGGTACCAAACTACCACAAGAGGTTATATCCTATCTTAGTAGATGGGAAACAGGCCACTGTTAAGATATACACAGCCTCTGATATAACCATTGTGAAGCCTGCAATGGTTACAGAGGAGCACTACTTGCTTGGGCAGTCTACTCCAGTCAAAACATTTGGAGGGACCCCATTCCACTTTGGCTAGGGTTTACCTTGACTGGTAGGGTGGAAAAGGAAACAAACAAGTATGTGGATTTGAGGGTATCCCTGTAGATGTCTTGATAGGGAATGATTTTGATAATGCAGTACCTTCTGTTCTGCAGTTACATGTGGTCAAGCTTGGAGACAAGCATGTGGGTCTGGTAGCCTGGGGGGACTAAGACAGATAGCACATTTGAAGCTAGGACTGGTGTGCTGGCTACTTCAGGGAGGGAGCTACCTTGTTGCAGTGAGACTGAAGGTGAGCCACAGCTGCTGGTGGGTACTGATGTTCCCTTGGACAGAGTGACTGCAAGGGCAGAGGGGAGTAGTAATACCCAGGCTGATAGTGAGACACACTGTCAGAGAATACCAGACTTCCTGTGGAAGGGGAGCTGGGAAAGGTTACAAAGAGAGAGTTGAGAAAGGCTTAGCTCTCAGACCCTACATTACAAGACCTGAGGGAAGTAGCCAATGAGGCATCTGATTCTCAAGGAAAGGGGGAATCTGTATATTGGGACAAAGGGTCACTCTATAGAGAGTGGACCCCTGAGGGGGAGCCTGAGGGTGAGAGAATGCAGCAGTTGGTAATGCCCAGAGCCTACCATCTGGCATTTCTAGACATAGCCCATAACATTCCCTTTGCAAGTCTTATGGGCATAAACCATACAGAGAGACATATTACTCAGAACTTTTATTGGTCTGGGATTTCCAGGGATGTAACAGGGTATTGTAGGACCTGTGAGCAGTGCCAAAAGGTAGACAAGGCAGGAGACAAGGTCAAGGCTCCTTTGATGTCTTTGCCTGTGATTGAAGAGCCTTTTCAGAAGGTAGCTATGGATATTGTGGGGCCTCTGAGTACCCCAAGTTCCACAGGAAAGCGGTATATCCTAGTGGTAGTAGATTATGCTACCAGATACCCTAAAGTGGTGGCCCTATCCTCCATTGAGGCAGAAAAGGTGACAAAAGAAATACTGATTGACTGAGGTGCCAATTTCATGTCAGACATGCTGGCTGATCTGTACAAGCACTGTGAGGTGAAGCACCTAAAGACCACCCTGTACCATCCCCAGACTAATGGTCTGGTTGAGAGGTTAAACTCAGCACTAAAGACCAGTCTATGGGTATTTGCAGACCAGTTTAAGAGGGAGTGGGACAAATATTTGCCCCATCTGTTGTTTGCTTACATGGAGGTTCTCCAGGAATCCACAGGTTTTTCACCCTTTGACTTGCTGTATGGGCATATGGTGAGGGGACCTCTAAATTTTATTTGTGATGAGTGGGAGGGTGAGTGTGAATCCCACAAGGAGTTGGTTGTGGCATATGTCCTAAACCTCAGCACAAGGCTCAGGGAACTCATAGGCTTGGCCCTGGAGAACTTGGCAAAAGCCCAACAGCAGAAAAAAAAGTCTGGTATGCCAGGAATGCTCAAACTAGACAGTATGCTGTAGGGCAGCAGGTTATGGTTCTCATTCCTGTCAGACACAACAAGCTGCAGGCAGCTTGGGAGGGACCCTTCAAGGTGGTAAGGAAGGTCAGTGATGTTAACTACATGGTAGAACTTCTAGGCAGGAGGCAGGGGCACAAATTTTACCATGTTAATATGATAAAACCTTATCATGATAGATAGGCCCTTGTTCTGAGTATTTGCAGTGGATTTGAAAATGGCACAACAAACAGGATAAAGGAGAAAAACAACAAAGCCGGGAACTAGGACTCACCACAGAAGACTTTAATTAAAATAACTTGAATTAAAAACAAAACAAATAGGTCAAGTAAAACGGTCATATACAGTTCGATGAAGCGCTTTTCATCTAGTCAGTGACTAGACTTCTTCAGATGTAGTATGTAGAACAACTTCCTCTTAAATACTCATTCCTCACTCTATTTACTAATTAGGTAATTACTCAATTAGATTCAACCACTTAATAAATCATCTACTGTATTATTGGGAGGTAGGAATTACTGAAGGGTTTTTTCTGTGGATTCTAGATTTTAATTGCCCTTCCATTATATCCACTCTCATATCCAAATAATCAATTCCAACCTTACCAAAATTATGGGTAAATCTTAAAAGGTTTGTAGTGATGTTCAAATAATCTATAAATTTACCCAAAATGTGTTCAGGTCCATCCCATACCACAAAAACTTCATCCAAAAAGCGCCTATATAATTTAATGTATCTCCAAAATTCACTATTGAAAATGTATAAAAATTCCCATTTTAAAAGGACTAGATTAGCGTATATGGGGGCACAAACTGCCTCCATAGCCACTGCTCTTATCTGCTTGAAGATCTCCCCCTCAAAGTAAACAAAATTATTTTCCAGTACCAGTCTCATAAACTCAGCATATAAATTCACATCCAAGCTTAGTGAGGAGATCTTATCACTTAAAATTGCACCAAAAGAGTCCAGTTCTTCGTCAGTCGGGATAAATGAAAACAAATCAACAACTTCAATTGTTAAAAAACAAATTTCTCCTTCACAAGTCTCAGGGGTCAAAATCCACAAGAAATCCCAAGAATCCTTTAATAGATGTGGGTAGTCTCCCACAATCTGTTTGAGTAAACAGTCTAAAATGTAACTATAGGGTATGTCTTAGAGCCTTCTCCAGACACAATTGGTCTGTAAGGTGGGTTGGTAGTACTCTTATGAATCTTGGGATACCAAAAAAAGAGGCTAATCTTGGCTTCTTAATTTGTAGAATCCCACCTAACCTCTAATTGAGCCTATTTTCCAGTATACATTCTTTTATTGTCAGGTCCACCTTCCTGTAAGAAATATTAACTTCATTAATAGAAACTGGAACATAAACATTAGTGTTGTTTAAAATATCCAGCATTTTACTTGAATAGTCAATGGCATCAACCAGAACCATACCACCCCCCCTTGTCTGGTTTCATAATATGTATCTCTTTGTTATTTGCCAACTCATCCAATGCCTGCTTTTCTTTCTTAGTTAAATTGTACTTGTCACCATAGTCCCTCTTATATTTCTTATCCATATTAAGAGCATAAATGTCTGATGCATACACTGCCTCAAAAACCTGTAGTGCAGGGTGCAGGGGTGGATTATATGTACTCGTTTGTCTAATAGGGGTGTCCAACCTATTAATTTTCTGGTCAAATAGTAGGGCTAAATTAAGTTTTCTAGCAAATAATTTTAACTCAATAAGGGCATCACAATCATCAAACTTTACCAAGGGAACAAATTTAAAGCCTTTTTCAAAAAGCTGAAAATGTTCTAATTTAAATTCTATTCCATTTAAACTAAAAATCTTAAAACCATTAAATGTTAAAGTCACTCCATCATCCCCACTGACTATGCCTTCACCTTCTTTTTTGTCTTCAACTGATTCCTCCCTTTCCCCTTGCCTGTTGAAAAATCCTGATCATTCACATCCCCTTCACCCCCCCATCGGAGTATTCAATAAAATCTAAAACAACTTTGGGGTTCAAGGGGTTGGGGGTTTTAGGCCCAATGTACTCAGTAGCCTCCGGGTTGGTATCTTCAGTCCTCTCTAAAACTTCCACATATCAGTAACATTAATTATTTCTCCACCCAAGTTATTGTTCTGCTTAGTAGACCCAGCAACATAGGTGTCATCTTTTGTTGTCTCATACTTTTCCTAATAACTCTCCCTCTGAAAATATAAGCCCTGTTGTCTTTATATTGCTTCAAATCTCTTTTTTTCTGTTTCCTTGAAATAATTTCCTCATATTTCCTGTCTACATGCAAAAAACAATGTTCATACACATCTTTACAAAATTCAAATAGTAAATCATTTTTAATATCTCTATTTAACATTTCTGCTTCTCCTAATAACAATTCAACTTTCTTTTTAGCATATTTTATCATTAAGGCTATAATTCTAAAACCACATTCATCAAAAATATGGTTAAATTCTTGAATCATTGCATTGTCATGCAGAAACCCTTCTGGGTACTTACACACACATGCAGTCCCTGCTGGAATATATGTTTGTGTAAGCATTCTTCCAAGTATAAAATGTCCAAATTCACATTTTTTATTTTAAATAATTTGTCCTCCAAGTTCCTTATTCCTGCTTTCAAAGATACCATAGCGACAGAGTGCTCTTGATGTATAACAGTTCTCCTAGGTTCAAAGTTCCCACAAAAAACATTCCCTTTATTTTTAAAAGATTGGGCCCAGTCATTTAAGTTATATGAATCAACAGGAACTGCTTGTTCTGAAGTATGCTCATTAACTAAAGGGGCTGAAATGCCAACAGTGCCTGAATGTTGAAGATGTAA
The DNA here is from genome assembly GCF_019279795.1 of Protopterus annectens. Taxonomy (NCBI): domain Eukaryota; kingdom Metazoa; phylum Chordata; order Ceratodontiformes; family Protopteridae; genus Protopterus; species Protopterus annectens. Next base: position 1,613,999,611 of record NC_056737.1, read on the forward strand.
AAGTCCACAGTCATCTATGTTAAACAAATCGGTTGCTACCCTTTTTAGGCACATTAGGGCTCATCCTCCTCGTCTCGTTGTTCATACCAACATTAGAGGTCCCTGAAAATAGAGGTTGGCTTTCCAAGCCGAACTGAGGAAGCGAAACAAATTCTTGAAGGGACCACTTGCTCAGTTCCTCCATGCCTCCTTTCTCCTGTGAGACAACCTGATTGGTTGTCGCCAAATTTACCTACCCACGAGGAAGTGAACAGTTCATCTGCACAAGATAATCAACCAAATGGGAAACATCTCCTTTTAAATTCCTGACTTCAGTACTCAAATGAATGATTGCTTCAAACATATCACATTGTTGAGAATCCGAACTTAAAAGGTCTGATTGACTCACTCCTTCCTCCACACAACTCAAGGAAACTGCTCTGCCCTCCAACTGCAGTGCAGGCATGAGTCAGTACGCCCAATTCCAAAAGTAACAAACTCAGAATATAGGAAATAACCACAAAAACATGACCAATTACTAAAATAATAACAAGCGGTTCGGGCACACCAAAGCTGGCTCACCAACACAATAATTTATTAATTTAACAGTTTAACACAAGCGCTTTTGCCCTGCTACAATGCAGGACTTTATCAAGAAAATGTGGCAGCGATGATGACCTCACAAAGAAGTGACTTCTTAAATGAAATTGAATTTATTTTAAAATCATTTATGGAAAGGGGTTACCCTGTTGGTTTAATAGAAGAGGTAGTATTAGAAGTCACTGAGGGGATGGGGTGTCAGATATGTGCCCTTATTAGGTGATATGAAGCAGGCCTTTTCACACAACATGAAGAATGATGAGCAACAATTCTCATGGGCTTTAGTAGTCGAGTATAATTATGCTTCACAAGGAATTAAAAATTTAGTTAAAAATAATTGGAAAATGCTAAAATTCATCACTGATATTGCCCCAAAAAAAAGATAAAAATCCGAAGTTTGTGTTTAAGATGGGTACAAAACTGAAAAAAAGTGTTTGAAAGAAATAGCAATGAGACAAACTACCCAAGAGAAAGTGGAACTAGAAAATGTGGTAGATCTCGACATTCCAAATATATCTATGACAAAGAACAGATAATTTTGGATAATAACATTAGGAGTGTAATACATTTTAAGAGAAGCAACTGTATGACCAGTGGTATAGTATACCTGGCCTTATGTAAGTACTGCCCTAGTTTTTATGTGGGTAAATCTGAAAGAACACTCGGGAAACATATTTACGAACACAGTTATAATATTAAGAACAATTTGAACAATGCCCTTTATAGACACCTTTCTGTGCAACCCACACACACAGTGTTTTTGTTTGAAATTTTGGAGCAGGTACTAATGGACCCGAGGGGGGGTGATTGGGAGAACTGGCTTAGCTGTAGGGAAACCTACTGTCAGGTTAAATTGAATAGCACGGTTCCCCCAACCTTAAATGATCAAATTTCTATTAAGCCATATCTTAAAAAGAAAGCTAGTAAATTGTAGAGCTGATATACATATCTAGTGAATATTTAAATACAATACTGTTTTTATACTGTTTTTTATCTTGTCATTTTCTACATTTCTACATGATTTTATCTAAAACATTTAGAATTATGTGAATATGATTTAATATGATTTTATTGTTCATATTGTTTTATTCGTTATGGGGAAGTTTCATATCTTTAAGAAAGTGTGGCACCTTGTTAGGAAATAGGGTATTTAAATGATTGTGACTGTGTTCATTTTTATTCACTTGATAAAGTCCTGCATTGTGGTAGGGCGAAATCGCTTGTGTTAAACTGTTAAATTAATAAATTATTGTGTTGGTGAGCCAGCTTTGGTGTGCCCGAACCGCTTGTTATTATTTTAGTAATTGGTTGTGTTTTTGCAGTTGTTTTCTGTATTCTGAGTTGGTTACTTTGGAACTCGGCGTACTGACTCATGACTGCACTGCAGTTGGAGGATGGAGCAGTTTCCTTGAGTTGTGTGGAGGAAGAAGTGGGTCAATCTTACCCATTTAGAGGAAGACTGGAGATATAACAACTGTCTGGGCAGGATAAACGACATCTTTGTCAATATGGGGTTGTTTTTGTTACAGAGAAAATCAAGGAATGCATGAAAGCTTTTTTTAGGTGAACACCCAGGTGTAAAGACTGCAGTACAGCACACAGAAGCTCTAATTCAGTTATGACATGTTTTTACTGCAATGCACAAAGCCTGGACAATAGGGTCACTGAACTGGTTGGCACAATTATTGAAAATATCTATTTGATTATAGCAGTATTGGAATCTTGGATCTCATTAGGTTTACATGTTTTAAATTATATAAAATATGAATGCCTTAAAAGTAATTCCATAGGTGGAAGAGTAACACTGTGGATACATAACATTCATTTGTGAAATCAGTCAGTGAGATAAAATGCATAGTAGCACAGGTATATGACTCCGCCTTCTAGCAAACTTCTTAGCACTGAACACGGTATTCTAGCCTGAGCACGATAGCAGACAAACACTGCGCTTATTTTTCTCACTTAAATGATAATATTCTGATAGTGAAAGATGTTTTACTAATTGGTAACTTTTAATTACCCTAGAATTTCTTGGATAGATTTCTATATTGATATATTATCACTACTTGATAATTTAACAGTAAGTGCACTCCCTGGACTTTCAATCACAACTCAAGCTTTCCAGCTGAACAACAAAATCCAATAAAAAGAGTAAAGAAACATTTTACTGTGGTAGAATTAAGTATAAGAATTTAATTGAGCAAATACACTCAACTGACTGGAAACCGTCATGTCTCTTTAGCTATCAAACTAACTTCAGATACAACATTTTGCAAGATCTATTTTAATAGTTTTTAATTTATTGCAGTTTATAAGGTGAACATATCAAAACATTTATTACTACCTTGGTGGACTTCCGACCTTTGTAAACTGTATAAGAAAAAGCTAAATAAATAAGATTTCCAAGACATTTTCTACTAAAGTAAATAAAAGACTTTTAATAATACTTGCAGATCAGTTAAAAAGAAAATTAGATTGAAAAAAAAAAACTCAAAAATAAATTAGTTGAGAATGCAAACAATAAGACCAACATCTACATACCCATTAATATTATTAATAACTCTGGCCAAACTGTTAAATTAATAAAACTAGATAACAACAAAGTTCATGATCCCTTGAGCATGTCTACTTCACTTAATTATTATTTTGCTACCTTATTTGGTGATGAATCTTTTTGGACAAAGAGTAATTTGCCTGACTATCATTCATGACATGATAGACAGAGTTCAATGGGAAAAAGAACTCAGCATTTATGGGACCTGGCACAACTCCTGCCATATATATATATATATATATATATATATATATATATATATATATATATATATATATATTAAGAATCAGAAGTTATTTGCTTCCGTTATTTTAGTTAACATTTAATAAATTATTGCAAGTTGGAACTTTTTCCAGTTATATGGAAAATATTGACTATAATTCCCATATACAAAAAGGACAAGAAACATATAATAGTAATTATAGATGGATAAGTTTTACCTTCATCCTTGGCAAATGCTTCAAGAGATGCATTGTTGATATACTGAGAACAACAATGTAGGCCGTGCTATACTTGATCTTGACCAACACAATTTCATAAAGAGTATGACTAGTTTATTAAGTTTCTGTACTCTAATAACTAGGGATTTGAACCTAGGGCTCTAACATGCAGTGATTTGTTTGAATTTAGCCAAGGCTTTCAGTTTCCTTTTCTTATTACATACTATACAGAAGTCTTTGCAACTCTAAGGTTAATAATTTCTTGATAAAATGGATTATGTCATGGTTGACTAATGGGTCCCACTGTATGACCATACAGAGTACAAGGTCCACTGTTGTTTTCATTCATCTTGGAGTTCTGCAGCATTCGGTTTTCTGACCCATGTTATTTAATATTGTATTTGCTACCATTCCTAGATCAAAAATATGTTGGGTAAATAAATATGCAGATGACAATAACATTGGTTTTATAGCACAAAATTAATCAGACATTGAACAAATAAAATTTACATGAGCTAGATTTGAAAATGGGCACAGACTGCTGGTGTACACTTTAGCTATGGTAAGAGCAAAACTAACTCAACTGTGTATTTATTGACACATCCATTAATGTAGGCAATGCAATACAAAATCCTTGGATAAATATGATTGATATCTTCATCTGAATACTGGTGAATTCTGCTTCTCAACTTAGTCATTTGTTTTTGCTATGCCATAGGGAATTACACAGGTCTTCAAACTCATAGTTGTTAGTTCTGTGCCTCAGTTCAGTTACATGTACAGCAACAGGCACATCAAGCTTCAATATTTTTAATGAAAAACAATTAGTGAATATATATCAAACATTTTAAAATGCACTCAATTCAGTAATGGCATCATCTCTACAAAGGTGAAGAAAAGTTGTGACTTATACCTCATCCTTACCTTTTTCTGCCCTTCTGTTGCAATACTGAACAGATCAGTTTTTTTTTTTTAAATAATTGCTTCCAATTTTCTGCTAAATTATCCTGTAGAACTAGTGCCTCTGATGACAAGAGTAGAATGATGAATTCTATAATGAATTATATAATAAAAGGCCTTTAGTATTCCAAAACATTCATGCCAATTGGATATCCCAGTCGGCATGCCTGTTGTAAATCGAAGTCTGTTTGCTCAATTATAATTGAGTGTTTGGACTTTTTATTAAGATATGTTGGGGGGAAAAATTTTGAAAGTTATTGGCAACCACACAACATGCCGTAAAAATCTCAGTTCCCAGAAACCAGCATCAATGTGTTCTAGTAAGCACTCTAGCTTCCACCACAATCCCTCATAGTTTTCAAAAAAAAAGACACAGTCTGAAAAGCAAACCTCTAACAGAATGCTCTCTACCATGGCAGATCCATAGCACAGTACATTAGTACAGTACAAACGTGCAGACTTACAAATCATATGTATGTGCAGTACATCAGTAAACAAATTATTCCAAGCAATTTCTTTCTTAAATAACTTTATTGTGTAATAGCAATAACCCACTTTTTGATGCTGGTGTCACAGGATTTACCCATGGTTGGCTTTGTTGGATCACTCAGGTTTCACCCTCATATTCAAACCACACCAGCCGTGAGTGAACCCTGTGAAACACACACCCAGCCATGGGTTATTGCTTAATTGGTAATTGCATTTCAAAGATGGTTGGATGATAGCCAGACAGGTGTCATACAAGGATAAAGCTATGACTTTGATCCAGGTGCCCAGTGTCTGATTAGCAGCATAGGTGCTTGACAGAGTTAGGAGGGAGGATAGGTATTCCCATCCTGTGGAGAGGTGGGCAAAGCCAATCATAGGCTGTAGCCCCTGCAGAGAAGAAGGGGACAGGACTGTGACATCTGGACAAGTGTGTGGTTCACCAAGTTGACCAATTACATGAGAATGTGCACTTGTGTACAGAAATGAACTGTGAACTTCAGCAGTGATGTGGGTTGCATGCCCCTCTGCCCAAGGGAAGGGTTATACATACTAAGTAAAAACATCTTCATTGCTGGGATGCAGACAAGGATGCAAGTAACTCTCATGCCCCCTCCCTTGGATTGTTCTCACCATAGGAGATTTGAAGGTGATCCCATCTACTAAAAAAAAGATTGACTTACATCCAAGTGTGGGAGGAAAAAAAAGAGAAAATGGCAAAGTGTAATCAAAGCACTTAAAAGATAAATGTATGGGTTTGTTTGATGAGTTGTGGTTTTGCAGGAAAAGTTCATTGGTTCTTCTAATGAAATCAATGATTATTTAAATCAGATAAACAGTCTTACACATTTGGTGCTATACTATATGTCATTTTATCATTAGTCTCCCCAATTTTTCTCATATAATTTGTTTTAGAACTTTTATTGTCTGTGGGGTCTACCTGATTTAATATGGCTAAATAGTAAATGAATGCTGGTTTTACTGCCTCATTCATCAGTCCATTGGTAAACAGAAAATGAAAAGTCTTTTTGTTCAAAGCAATCTATTGTAGGTATTTTGAAGGCAGACAGCTAACCAGAGTAGAATGTATATGTTCTCAAAAGTGGGTACCCTTGATTCACTGTTTATGTCGACTCTGCCATCCACATTGTTCCCACTAACTTTTTCAATAGCTAAATAAATTTTCTCTGAAAAGACTTTTAAAACTGGAAACGTTGTTTTTCATTTTTTTATAATAACATTGTGAATGAGTCTTTTCCCTTAATGAGGAAATGGAGGTGAATAACAAACTATGCAATCTGTGACTCATATTCGAGATATGGACTTGTCCTTCCCTCTAGTCAGCTAGCCCAACTATTAGCCAATTCATGACTCCTATTTTAATTAGGGACTTGGTCTCCCTTCCAACTAGCATGCCTATTAGCCAATCAGGAAACTTAGCTTATCCCAAAACATAAGGGCAGTTCTTCACCACACCCCCCTTGTTTAGGGTTATTTAAACAACTCAAATTGTATTTTCAGGAAGAAATATTGCATATAATTGAAGTCTAAAAGACAAATAAGCTCATTAACTTGAATAAACAGGACAATTTAAAGCTCAAAGAAGGATTGCTTTGTGTCTTTATTATTGGATTTTGAGAATGTGTACATTTTATTTCTGTTAGCTGTCTCCCTTTAAAATACCTACAGGAATACAACAGTGGATTACTTTGAACAAAAAGGCTTTCTGTGGATAACCAGCCACTCCACCAGTTTTGGAAAACCTAGAAGGGAATCTACTTTACCAAAAGTAGTCTACATTTGTTTATCACACTCCATTGGTAGAAGCAGATATGAATAAAGTAAAGGATAAACCTTGTAGCCCTTTGAAATGAGTACTTATTTCTCACTGTCCATCTGGTTGGCATATTTGAATCCATAAGTGCTACTTGAGTCTGATATCATTGGATGCTTAGGTTCTTCAGTTTATAAAAGAACTCAGACTTGATGGCAACATATGTTAGCACAGGAACCCATGTCTGTATGCATTTGCACCATGTACTAACATGGCAGCAACTGCCAACACATAAAGAATCATTTTACACCAACATGCAGTTTAGCCTTATGGGGAACATTGAACATTGAACAGTACACAGTTTTATAACTTATAGTTTACGATTATGCTAGCTCATTTCATAGATGGTTACTACTAATCTATTAATTTCCACTTTTATTAGTGTTATTTAAAGTTTTGCTTAAGAACTCCTGTTCCATAATATTCAAGATATTCTGTTGCATATTGTAGAATTTTAGTATGAGTGTGTGTTTGTGTGTGCATGTGTGCATGTGTTGAGAGGTGTGGCAATTATTACTTTTTTTTCTTAAATTAAATTCTGACCAGCATAAATGGTTTAAATGGATTTCTCCTACATCTTCTTTAGGTGCCATACATTTAGTTTCTCACTTTGTTTTAAAGACTAAATATTCTCCTTAAACATAAATGAGTGGATTAATTATGGGAGAAGGGGTAGCCTTTTACATGTCCCGACATAAGTGTTCATATTTGTTGTCTACACAATTGCATCTGAAAGAAAAGGGCCTTTTAAATTAGGATATTAAGACAAAATACAGAATACTGACCCAGATTCATCAACACCTACACTTTGTGCTAAGCACATGTGCACATCATGCAGTAGCAAGTCAGCTGTTTGGTATTCATTAAATAGCTCTGTATGAAGCACCCACTTTCAAAACAAGGGTAAGCAGCAAAATATGCTAATTAAGGAATAAATAGTTGAAATACATGCTAATTAAGGAATTCAACATGGCTGAGCAATTTAGAAACATATAAAACATGCTTATACATGCCATAGTCCCATTTGACCTTAATTCCAATACTCTTTGGAATACAGCCACAAACACACACTTAGAAAAAATGTTAGGGATTGCTGCTGTCATTACCAACCTGTATGTGTGACGTGCTTTAATACAAGGTGCTGCTGATGCTGCCAGACTTCCATCTAGAAGTAGAAGAATGTTCAGACCCTGTTAGACATATCATGAACTGCAAAATGCAGAACTGTGGAGCTCTAGCGAGTGGACAGGGATACCTTAGAGGAAATAGGGTCTATATTACAACGTCAGAGCACCGTAACAGCGAACACCACATTGTCGACAAGTATTCAGCAAAATTCACTTCCGCAATTCGCTGAATACTTAAGGGGCAAACAAATACTTGTCCCGCAACCCATCAGATCTAAATCTACCAAAACCAAACCCACCCATGTGGGGGGGGGTGTTGTGCCCCCAACCTCCACCCCTAACTAAATATACCAACTCTGAGATTGCACAGTGGAGAAAAGGGCAAAATTGTGTAATCGGCCAACTACGTCTTTGCCCTTTAAGTATTCAGCGAATCGCGGGAGTGAATTTCACTGAATACTTGTTGACGATGTGGTGTTCGCTGTTAGACTGTTTCAACTGCATAATATAGACCCAAAGAAATATGCAATCTCTGCTGCCTTCACTTGAGGCCTCAGGGAAATCATGCAGAACCCATCCCAGTGGAAACCAAGGTATGTGTAGCATTACATATACTAGTTACAGACACTTTTCAGAGACCCACAGGGAATATGTTATGGGTGTCACAGGCTCAACCTCCATAATATTACATCAATTTCTAAATGTAATGCATCAACATGTAAGGGATCATATCTGATTTCCACAATTCCAAGTGGAGAGATTTACAATCATGCAACATTTCTATGACAAAGCACACCTCCTTATGATTCTGGGGGACAAAGGCTGTACACACATTGAAATAAAAGCCACATCTGGGAAACAGGGAAGGAAGTACAAGGATATTATGCTATGCTAACAAAATGTAGAAGATTTAGGATTTTTGCTTGGAAATGTTTACATAGATATTTTTATACCTCAAGTAGACTCCAGATAATTTTTCCTCAAGTAGATAGCAAATGTTGGAGGTGTGATGGGGAAGAAAGAGGTAATTGGGAACATATTTTCTGGGAGTCCAGTGAGTTGGTGAACTTTAAGGATTCCTTCCAGGATGCACTGTTGGAGATGCTGGGTGGGCAGATTGGTGTGACGAGGGAGATGATTTTTCTGGGCTATGATACAGAATGAGAATTGCCTAGACTTGGTAAGGCCTTGCTGTCTCTAATCATGGTGACTGGCAAAAAAGCAGTTACTAGAAAATGGAAATCAAAATCCAAACCAACTATATTAGACGTAGTGAATATAGCAACAGAGATAAAACAACTGGTACTGAGATCTTTAGAAAAAGGCAGGAGCAAAATACATAAGAAAAAAATGGGAATTGTGGGAACAATACATACAGTGGAGGAACAAGGTTTAAAATGGCAGGACTTAAATGAGCTATGTAATGTTTGACTGAAAATGATTGGGTAGATTATAAGTGATGTATAATGTTTGCAACTGGGACTGTATCAGTATGATTTGTGATGAAAAATGTTTGCAACTAAGATTGTGTTGTTGTGGTTTGTTTTTGTTTATATAAATGTATGATTGCTTACGTCATAAGGGATGGTTTAATAAAGATGTTTCTTATTTAAAAAAGGGGCAGTAATTGAATAATTTATGTAATGTTGCTTAGGTTATATGATATATAGCAATATATGTGAAGCATAACGTTTGTTAATTTTAACTTGTTAATACAATTTGATTACTTTTATATAAATATAAATGTGCCTATATCACAAGTGATAATTCAATAAAAAGGATACCATGCTATCAACTGTCAGGTAGTATGCAATGCCCAAGGGATCATCCACAATGTGTGTGCAAGTAACCCTGGCAGTTTTCATGACTCACAGATATGGCATACCTGTGACCTGTATATAGGGTTTGGTAGGGATGACCTTCCACAATGACATCTAGTGAGGAATTGAGATTATGCACTGGAGGCTTGGCTCATGACACCCATGAGAAACCAATACAACCCCAATGAACAAGGATACAATTATGCCCATCCTAAAACCAGGAATGTTGTTGATCATGCATTGCTCAAATTAAGGTTCTGATATCTAGATACTTCTGGTGGTGACCTGCAGTATGGCTCAGCCATCTCTGCAGTAATACTCACAGTCTGTGCCATGATGCACAATATATCAAAATATCAAGAAACAGCTGCAACAAGGACAATAAGCCCAATGACTGTAGTTCATTCCCACTACCACAGGCCTGGGCCAGCAAGCAAGCAGACAGAGATGAGAAGTTTGAGGAAGAACCAGTAGCCGTAGATGATCCAGGCAGATGTAGGCATGCACAATATGCTATGGCTTTGGCTAAGAGGCAGAGGATAATGTACACAATTAATACCTAAGTGAAATCCTAAGAAGCTAAGCACATACAAACAGTAACAGTGGTGCATGCAAAATCAGCAACATTTACTTACTCATGTAATGGTTATGTTCTCTGAGCATCAGCCAGAGTCAATCCCTTAAGACAAAACTTGTAGCATCAGCATTAATCAAGTGATGAACCTGTATTAAAGAAGTAAATGATTACCCTTATATGCAAGTATTGTCCTTTGAGATAAAACATTGCTCAGCTGTACAGGAATGTCAGCAGTAACCCATGAGTGTTATATACAACATAAATTTTAATCCACCCAGTACTGTGCATCATGCATTAAAGTTGCCCAATGTATATACCCTAACAGTGACCAGGGCAATTTTGTCATCATTTACACAAGTTTATGAGCCAGCAATAATTACTAAGTTGCATGACTCTGCTACTAAGAATACAGTACAAATACTATGATGATCAAGAAATGCATAAAATCATTTTGAAACTGATCATCATGAAAAAGATGATATATACTTTTGATTAAAGCAAGCATATGAATATGTAAACATTAGCCATCCACTCTGTGCATTAGGCATAGCCAGGCATAGCCAACCCTAAGTCATAAAAAAATTGCAAAGGGCAGGGCACAGTCCTCATTTGCACAGGTGGAAAATCTGGATAAAAGCAAGTATCCATTATCAGAGCCAGTAGCAGTAGATTTAAACTATTCAATACCAATGGTTATATACGTACGTGTGTGTGTGTGTGTGTGTGTGTGTGTGTGTGTGTGTGTGTGTGTGTGTGTGTGTGTGTGTGTGTGTGTGTGCAGTAGTATGGACAACATGAGTTTTAATATTGTTGGTCTGCTGGGAACTTACAACTCTATAGGAATACATACAATATATACATAACTGGAAAGCACTCCCTACCTCTCCAAAAAAGCAATGATAAACCTGCTAAGGATAGAAACAATTGTATAACTCCAGAATAGATAGCATTAACAATTCATCAATGTGTATGTAATTTAAAATGTTATCATTTGGGATAACCTTTGTTGATGTCAGACAAAAATAACAAGCTTAACACATCTGTTGTTCTAAAATGTAACCTTGACATAGCTACTAGTCCTATAAGAATTTTTTCCACGTGTTCACATTCTCAAAGAAATGTTGCTATAAAGGCATGTAACACTAGAGGAGGATACTACAAAGATCAGCTATAACAACACCAGCCTTTAGGGGATTAGTATGAAAGTCCAAAAATGTATGCATTTGCAGAAGTAAAAAAAAAAACACTATCTAAAGCTGAAAAATCCAAGCACTCTCCTATTATGATACAACTGGTTTAGCACTAGATTGTTCTTATATAGTGCAGATTAACCCCTCTGGACACTGTGAATAAACAAATCATGTGTCAACTCCTTTTCATTTACGAATCACACAATCTGCTCAAAGTGTTTCGCAGGTAAATATTGTGTGAGGACCTAAACATTGCCTTGCACACTCCTTAGCAGTACAAGAACAAGTATTGAGATGCATGTAAAATGTGAAATATAAAACAAAGATTTAGACCTGCTTTAATATGGTTGCATTTCTATGTCTCTGCAAAGAAAATACTGTATTTGTGTAGGATTTATTCTGGCAAAACTATATTTATGTCAAGCTTATTCTTTCAACCATGACAAGTGAAAAGTCACACACCTGTAGGCATGTCTTAATAAGATGTCTACTCATATTGCAATTTTTATACCTTAACGTATGACTTAAAAAGTGGTTCCACCTGTGGTATTGACAGTTAGATACTAACATTTAGCATATTGCATCTTTTTTCTCATGAGTTTAATTCTCAGGTGGTATTAGTCAAAGTTTACATTGGATATGTCCCAGCAACCTATTATGTCCCAGGTTATAATATCTTAATTCTAAACAAAAATGATTATAAACAAGATCATAAAGCACTTAACTATTTTATAGCAGAAAGTGTGTAAATAAGGGTAGCATCACACATGGCCAAGTCTTACTGCCATATTTCACACCTTCATTGTACTTTGAAGGAATCATTCCCAGTGCCTCTGCCATGACATTTTTGTACTTTCATTTGCACAAATTCAACTGGCAAGGTAGTGCATCATTATGCACAGAATGGTACATGAGAGATCTAAATTGGGTGCCAGTTCACACACATAGTTCTTGGTACATTTCAGAAGATGTCAGGTGAAGGTGAGGATGGTGCTCCATTTAGAGTCAAATGGTGGTATGAAGAGGAGTCCAGGATCTCTGTGGCACTCTTCATGAAGCATTACAGCTGTAAGCTTCTGCAGGGGGCTATACTAGGTCTCAGTACAAGGTGAGGCTTGGAATGGCGTGACCAAGGCTGTCTCCAGTGCAACAGTCATTCTATCCTCTGGGGAACAATGTTGTCCCTATTATAGTGACATGAAGAGGTATAAGTAGGACCTCATGCATATACCCCTGAGTTGTGTAAGTATACTACTTCATAATTAGTCAATAATATAGTGTGGATTTGCCAGACAATTCAGTTATTCATTATGGTTCTATTTTTTTGTCTATTTTCTTCAGTTCTGTTCTGTACACCTGTTGAAGCAATTGCCAAGAACAGAGAGGTACATCAGGACAGACTGGCTCACCTCAGAGAGCCACAGGGTAAGTATGCATTGGGTATGAATGCAAGCCAAATCATACTTTGCAGGGCATCAGTCTATATTAACTTGAGTAGGCATACCTAACCTTTATATCAAGCATGCATGTCTGCTCCAATAGCTCTTTATCAGGAGGAGTAAATCAGCTTAGCTGTGTGTGGGTTCAATTCCTTACAGCATCAATTACTTTTAATACAGAACAGTACATATAAATTATTTACTGCAATATTAAATGACATTAAATATTCCATTTTGCAAATGTATTTATTTATTTGGAATGTCTATATCTGAGATGCCATAGTCAAACGACTCTTTCCATAACACCACTCAGATTGATTTATTTTATGATACATTAATGCCTTCACATCATATCTGGATGTGGCAAAGGTGGACATAGTTATATATTACATTTGCTGATATATTGAAAGAATGATGTGACATGCATTGATGTTATTATCTACATTTTCTGTCCTCCAGTCATATCTCTTTCTTATTTTTTATTTTTCTATTTTTATTCTGTGTGGGAACATTGTTGCTCTACAACATGAATGTCTATCAGCGCATGGATCTAGAGCAACCACACAGGTTTGGCCCACCATACCTCCACAGGTGGCTGCATGGGCACCATCACAGGTAGCACATCTGAGTCATAACATGTCAGCATTGTCTCCACAACTCCTGCATTACCTGCACCAGTTAGTCTTACCCCAGCTGCTAATACAGTGGTACCCACCAGGAATAGTACTTAAGGTAATGATTTGTATACTCATCGGGAGCTGACAGGGTTGGTTAAGGGCATAATGGAGAGGGGTCTTGGTGCCCAAATTGTCAGAGTACAAAAGATCCTGCATCAAATTACAAAATAGATGCCACATCTAGCACTAACCCAGGGATCTGCAAAAAGACACATTTTTGACTGTTTTGAGGGGGAGGACTAGATTTTCCCTGTGCTCAAGCTAAATGCTTATACACTTCTAATTTCCCCTACCTAACTCCAGTAATGATGCACCCTAACCTTTTGTGTCCATCACTATCCCTGTCTATCTTATATGCCACATATGTCTTTGTTTGCTACTTAACCTGCCCTACTTGCCTAACCCACTTATTTTAAGCACCTTCCCCAAAATTCCTCTCTATATAAATAAATAAATAAATAAAAAATTGCCACATGTCCCACAAAAAAGTTACATCCCATACATAGTTCTCTATTTGGACTGTGCATCTACTATATGTATTTGATTTGTTCCAACTGGCCATACATTATTCTATTGTTATTACCCAGCCCTGATTTGGTGATTATCCAAAGTCAGCAGATTCTGGTTACAAGTGTAGATTTATGCTGTGAAGAAGTGGATAGCTACGTTGCTTTCTTACCACCATCCTAAACATTTCTTTATTCTCCCCCCTGTGTCCTACCCTCTGCATGCACACATTTTCACCACTTTGGTCAGACATGGAATCATATGCAATGCACATGACCAGAAATGATCCGTATAAATACCTTCAATTTTTGTCAGCATTTGTGTGACTCTTGGCACCTCTCACCATTGTTAAATGCCATTTCACATCCTATAGCAAAAGCTGAAGATTTTACCTTTGACCGCACTAGTAGAGTTGTCATTATGCAAATGTGCTTAATCCCACTGTGCTGTGGAATGCAGACTGTGAGAGAGTTACTGTAACATATTTATTAGGCTGCTAGATGTAATATACACCTTATTGGATGATACAATGATTCTCACTTAATTCAATCTGTGTCACTCTCCCTACATTTATGTAATTTTAACTTGGCCCAGAATGATTTCTTTAGTGCAACTGGATAATGATTAGGTCTATGCATTGTTTTTTACATAGTATCAAGGGTCTAAATCCAGGAGTATGTCAAAGTATTATTTCATGTTTTTTTTATATATTACTATTGTTTTGCTTTTGGTACAAAATATTATTAACTTACCATTATCATACTTAGATCTTAATCATGTTTCTGTTTCCTAACTCTGCTTCCTCCCTATTGGAAACAGTTTATTGTAGCCAACATGACAAAATTATCATTAAGACAAAACTAAGAGTAAAGCACCACAAAGGTGGCCAGAAATGTCCCATAAACAAAACTCTTTATATTTGTCTATCCCTGCCTCACAGTCTCTTTATCTTCTCCCCTTTTAGTCTTAACAAATATTTTTTTCATCAGTTAATACTATTATTGGAATGACTGCACAGGTGTGCATGTGTCTTCTTAGTATTTCCACATTGTCTGAGGGTATGTACATTGTCATAACAACTTCAGTATTGTTTCCTTCATGCATATGCTGTTGTTTTTCTTTCGGCTTTTCCCGATTAGGGGTCAACACAGCAGAACTCCATTCCACTAATGATTGGCAGTTGATTTTTATGGTGCCGAGGTACCAGCCCAACACCCAACCTTCAACAAAGGCATGCCCATTCACACATGTCTTTCAAATGCCACTAAACCACGGGGAGGACATGCAGACTCCACACAGAAAGCACTCCAGCCAATAATCGAACGGGAGAACCTCTTGCTGTGAGGTGACAACGCTACCGCTGCACCACTGCAGCTTAATTCCTTCATGCATATAAACCATTGAAAGCCTCACAACTCTTTATCCTGTATGTATGTTCTAACATCAATCATGTGGTTGTAATTTATTACCCTTGATCACTCCCACAGTATACATTACAATGTCAGAGTACTTTTGTACACCTGGCACACAGGTGCAGTTAGGCATTCTAAATATAATCATGTGACTACCACAATATACAGATCATGCCTTAGGAAATGTACAGTGGAAAGCATACAGTTAGATTTTATAACTGTATAAGTTATTCTGTGATTCATATTAATATAAAATGCATGCTTAACTAACAATTTTAAATTTAGAATAGTCTTTCTATGGTTATGAGTGGCAACAAATGACAATAAGATGTCTCTCTCTAAAGTGCATAGAGTAACAGCTTTAGAATTCATTTACATTTTTTTTTACATGATAGGTGGGGACAACAGCATGATGTTTGTTACAACATGTGACTTTCTAGATACACATCTGATATGCAATAACCAAAGCTGGCCTTAGCAAATGTGTAGCCAAATTTGGAGCATTTAGGTAGGCCCACCAGCAGACCACACCACCAAACACCCCACCTCTACCCCAGCTCTCTTCTACCATTTGGCGTCCTGGTGTTAAGACTATTTCAAGTTAGGTATCTGGATTGCATAATATTACCATATATTAAAAATAAAATATCTTACTTTGTAATCATATATATTTTCTAACCACAAGTCTAAGCAGACCATGTTACTCTGAAGTAAGTTCAACTGAAACATGAAACCTGGCAAAATCTTCTGACTCATCACAGTCCCCCAAGTCTCATTCCCATACCCAATGTAATGGGATGCCAGAAATTCTGGACAAGTGAAAGAGTGGAGATGGGTAACCATTCAAGTCCAAAATATGGAGATTGAAAGGCTGAAAGATCGGACTTACATTTACTATGTCTGAGATGCCATTTTTCAGAATATTCCCTGTTCTGCAAGGTATGGCGATCTCTGACTTGGTATATATAAGTTCATGGGGTGGGGGGTGCAGGGGGCAGCTTGCCATTCCTGTAAAAATAAGTTTAAAGGAGAAGGGCATTTTTCAAGATTCATTCCTCACTTGTGCTTTCAGTCTTTTTTTTGGCATGTCAGCATTTAGCTTTTCGAGTGCTGACATTTCAATACTGAGCCATGGAGGTGGGGCTGATGGTTATGGGGAGATGACAGTCAAAATGCACATGATAATTTTTTAAACTCAATATACAATCTTATATGACAGTACTCCTTCCCTCATTCACGAATTTCCATTCTCATCTCATAGTACCCCATTTTCATTCATGGGTTTATAATCATCTCCTGCACCTGTACTGAAATATTGAACTTTCTTGCTCATTTAATTCAGGGAGCAGGGTCCTATTGGGCCAGATATGGCCAACTGGTCTAAGGCCAGCTCTGGCAATACCTGCAGTATATGGAGCATCCCCTAATGTTTTTACTTTCCTTGCTAAATGTTATCGCATTTCTGCATTTTAAATAATTTTCATATTTCACATTTACTCCCCTTTGTTACAATGTAGCTGTGTCTGTCTCACTTCCTTTGTCAGCATATCATTTTTATTATGTACATGTATCCCTACGTGGACAGGATTACTTGTATAGAGACACAATACTGATAATTACTGTTGTTTGTACACTAATGTACACATGTCTAAATATACTTTCCTCATTAAGCTTCCCTTGCCACTTAATTATAACATTCAAGTTGCCCTTGCCTTGTATTGTGCTTTTTGTACATGCTGATTTACTGGGGTTGGGTGTATATATAATTTGTTATTTATATCGTGTGCTCAAGCCTACATGCACCTGTTCATAGCCACTAGCAGGTGTTCTGGCCACAAACAGGTGCTGTTGAACATGTAGGCTTGCTTAGCGACTTGCATATTCAATCACCATCGCTACTCATTGTGCTAATATGAATGGAGAGTGTAGGCTTAGTATGATGTGTACATGCATGTTAATGTATCCTTGGGGGATCCATCCATCCATCCACAACCTCTTTTCCCATTTTTGCACATGGGGCTAGGGTGTCACTTCAACAGTGACAAGCATCTAGAGCCAAGGTTCACACTGCTGGGTGGCTAGTCTTATGAATATTATTCTGCTGCTGCCAAAATAAAAGGGACAACAACCTTGAAATTATCTAATCAAATAAGAATAACATCTATCTTTCGTACTCTATTTGAAGACTCACCATACTACCCAGCAGCTTTGTATAGTTGTATTAGGATAATTGATAAATCTGGAGTTTCCAGCTACAATCCAGAGCTTATCTAAACAATCCTATCTTGGTTTGTGATTTCCTGTGGGGTTGACTAGTAAGAGAAGTTTTATTTGAACGCATATTTTATTTTTTACCACTGCTTTAAACTATTTGTAGGAAGGAAGGGATAGCTTGTAGATAAAAACATTTACTTTCATTTATATTTTGTTGTTTTGCCTTTAATTTGTACTGTAGGTTGTTAAAAAGGGATAGGTTTTAGACAGGCAAGCTCTAGCAATCCCAAGGTGCCTAGTCAGCTATAAATTCACACAGACTGCAGAGAGGATAATCCAGAGCTTGTCTAAACAATCCTATTTTGGTTTGTGATTTACTGTAGAGTTCACTAGTAAGAGAAGTTTTATTTGAATGTATATTTTACTTTTTACCATTGTTTTTCACTGTGTGCAGGAATGAAGGGGTAGCAGCTTATAGACAAAAAGATTTACTTTGATTTATATTTAGTTGTTTTACCTTTAATTTTCGTTGTTAGAAAGGGATAGGTTTTAGACAGGCAAGGTCTAGCCATCCCAAGGGGCCTAGTCAGCTATAAATTCTCACAGACTGCAGAGGGGATAATTCAGAGTGTATCTCAACAGTACTATCTTGGTTTGTGATTTATTGATCTTTACTGCTAAAAAGAAGTACAACTGTGAGCAATAGCAATGGTAAAGAACTACAGCTTTTGTCTGACTTTCAGAACTTGTATGGTCAGAACAACAACTTTACTATACTTACTTTCGTATTTAGTTGTGACTGCGGTGGTGGTGCTGCGGTAGCGTTGTCACCTCACAGTAAGACGTTGTCCTGTTCGATTCTCAGCTAAAGCGTCTTCTGTGTGGAGACGTGTGAATTGGCGTACCTTCGTTGAAGGTTGTGCATCAGAGCTGGCAACTTGGCATGTAAAAATCTACTGCCAATCATTAGCAGACCGGAGTTCCGCTGTGGCGACCCCTAACCGGGAAAAGCCGAAAGACACAACTTTTGTATTTAGTTGTACATTGCCTATGTGATTTTTCTCATATAATTTAAGTTATCTTAGATTTCTATGGTTATTGATTTTGATTATTTTTTCTTTTATAATTTTTTTATTCTTTTGAAGCTGAATATAGATTTCTTAAATGAGTATGTTATTAATGATTTGATAAAGCACAAATATCTTGCAAGTGTAATAAATGTTATGCATATTTAAATGTAGCATGTGATAACACTGGTGATCTGTGTTCCTCATCTAAAAACCTGGATGATTTGCTTACCACTATTCGTAAATCTAGACTTACTGATGGTGATTGTACTTGTGCAATTGTCATGGCTTAGAGAACTGTTGTTACATATATTAATAACTGGACTAGTGAGATAAATAATGTTAGGCAAAGAGCAAATGGAACACATTTAGGAAATGGTGTGTCTATTGTCTGTAAAGATCATTCAACCCCTATGAAACAAGATGATGCCCCTGACAACTTTGCAAATTCTGGATGCAAGTATTTAGCAATCTGAGGATTCAGAGTGTTTAGATGTAAATAAAATAAAGAAAGGAAGAATTTCATGACAAACAACAAGGCAGAAAAAGAAACTGATAAATGTCTGTAAAGTAAAGAGAATATGTGCTACCACCCAACACTACAGCCTGTGAGAGATGCACTTATATAGCCAAACTGGAAGCAAAGCTCTCTTCACTGAAGACTGGACTAGACAGTCAAGAGGAGAAGGTAAACACTTGCACCATACCACACTCATCACATAATCCCTCAAAACCTACACCACCAAAACACACACATAGAAACACAAAACACAAACCTACATTCACGGAGGCTCTCAAAAAAAATCTACTCAAGCAACAGGGACCTCCAAAGCAGAAATGCAAGCAACCTCCAACCCCAACACAACCCAAATGACACATAGCCCACAAACTCAGTGTGCCACTCAACCACAGCCCATATGGCATAACAACGTACCCAACGCTCTAATCATAGGCGACTCTATGGTCAGGCACACTGATGTTCCACTCACCAGGCTAAACAAGGAGAAAGTTACTGTCAGCTGCCTGTCAGGTGCCAGGATCCACCACATAATGCATGCACTCAGGTCACTCTACAACAAGTACAAATATGACTTTGTCATTGTTCATGTTGGTGTGAATGACCTGAGAAGTACCTCCCTGGACTACATGAAAAGTGACATGGAGGAGCTGTTCGATCTTGTAGCCCAGGCAGGTATGACTCTAGCCCTGAGTAGCATCCTGCCATCACCCAGAATGATACCACAGTACAAGGACAAAATGATTGACTTCAACAATTAGCTAAGCTTCTGGTGTCATTCTAAGGGGATCCAGTATCTGTCTGCCTGGGGTGACATGATCGACAAACCATAATGCTTTGCCAGATATGGCCTGCACCTGTCACCCTTGGGATTCTGGATACTGGCTAAGGCTCTTGCCAACCCTATAGTGC
This sequence comes from Protopterus annectens, assembly GCF_019279795.1. Classification (NCBI taxonomy): domain Eukaryota; kingdom Metazoa; phylum Chordata; order Ceratodontiformes; family Protopteridae; genus Protopterus; species Protopterus annectens. Next base: position 1,614,019,923 of record NC_056737.1, read on the forward strand.
CTTTTTTTAGGCAAGATTCAAATGACAAATTCACCACTGTAACAGGTACGAGCAAACAAAATCTGAAGGTAATGCTACTTAATGCTAGAAGTCTAAACCTCAAAATGCACTCACTTGAGGCACTGCTTAAAATGGAGAACATCGACATCTGTGCTGTGGCGGAGACCTGGTTCAAGGCTCCAGAGAGCACCCCTGCATTACTAGGCTATAATTCATACCACACCTTTTGGCCACCTAACCTGGACCAAAGCACTAAAGGTGGAGGCTTGTCCATATTCATTAAGGATATCCAGACCTCCAGGCTAGTTGCTCAGCATAATACATCCGAGATTATCCAAGTGTAACTAACTCTGGGCAAGACCACAATCCAAACTGTAGCTTGCTACAGATCCCCCACCATGCCCCAGGATTCCCACTCCTCATTTCTTGATACACTGGAAAATATTAAGGTTCAACCTAACACGCTAATAATGGCCGATTTCAACTACCCCACCATTAACTGGGAAAACTACTCATGTACCAACTCTTGTGCTTAACGTTTTCTGGAATTCATAAATTCCAATGCCTTGGATCAACTTATCTACACCCCCACCAGGGGCAGCAATATCCTAGACCTGGTCATTACCAACATGAGCAACCGGTGTTCCACACCAGAGGTCAATTCCTCATTGGTCAGATCCGACCACAAGCAAATCACCCTAGACATCCACATCCCACCCCCAACCCCATTAGGGAAACCACCGTAAAAAATTTCTCCAAAGCCAACTTCACGCTTCTTAAGACAGAAGTGGCAAACTTCATGACACCCATGCTGACAGACAATAGAGGTATGACTGCTGAATCCTATACAATTGCACTTTATAAGCAATTACACGAGTGGATGGAACATGCAATCCCTAACAGAACCAAGATGCTATCCTCCAAAAAAAGGAAGCCAATCTGGTGGCCCCCTGCCATAAACAAACTCTACAACAGAAGAAAGAAACTGTTACAAAAAAGAGTAAAATCCCATGATTGGAGGAACTCCATGGTCAGCCTCAGTAAGAAGCTGAGATCCCTCATAAAATCCTCCAAAGCTAGTTACGAAAACACAATCGCCACTGATTCTAAAGACAACCACAAAGCATTCTATAGCTATGTCAAGAATCTCAATGGCAACACTCAGATCTGTTCTGAGTTACAGCACAATGGCACTAAATATACAGAGCCAACTGATATTGCCAACATCCTGGCAGATAGGTTCATTGCTAAATTTACCCCTCTCTCATCCCCTAAAGGGCCCATCTCCATACCTAAAGAATGCAAAGTTCCTGTAATCACGGCTGCACAGGTAAAAAGCACACTCTCCAAAGCCAAGAAAACAGCATCCATGGCAACTGACAACATCTCAGGCTGCGTTCTACATGAACTACAGAACGAACTGGCACCACACCTAAGTACCATGTTCAATCATAGCCTCACCACTGAATGGCACACAGCAATGGTTATCTCACTCCACAAATAGGGAGTCACCACGGACCTCGGGAACTACTGCCCCATTAGCCTGATGAGCCTGGTCTGCAAGGCTATGGAACGTATCATCATGGAGCTTATAAACAATGACACTGGTAATCTCCAAATTCTTGACCCTACCCAGTTCAGGTTTGTTAAAGGCAGATCATGTCTCCTAAACCTAATAGACTTCTTTGAAGCTGTCACCAAAGCCGTAGATGAGGGTAAGGTGGTTCACACAGCCTATCTAGATCTCGCCAAGGCTTTTGACACCAACCCCCACACTGGAATTATGGAAAAACTCACTAAACTAGGTATAAATCCCTATGTTACAAGATGGGTTGCCAAATGGCTCACTGACAGAACCCACACTGTGAAAGTAGCAGACTCTAAATCCAACTTCAGACCAGTGACAAGTGGAGTACCACAGGGTTCAGTCCTAGGTCCTCTCCTGTTTGGTATCTACTTCTCTGAAGTACAGGCTAACACAGAAGGTCTTTGGCTAATGAATTTCACAGATGACTGAAAACTAGATGCCATAATCAAATCTCCTAATGAGAGGGCCTCACAGACACAGATGACTGGTGCCCAAGCCATGCCCTCAAACTCAATGCCAAAAAGTGCATTTTCATCCCTTTTGGTAAAAACTCTGTACCCATGAACTACCACATAGGCGGTAGTCTACTTAACACAGAAAGTGTGATAAGAGACCTTGGGACACAGGTGGACAGTAGCCTCTCCTTTGATAATCACATCACCACAGTAGTCGGGAAATCCTTCTACGTGGCACACCTCATCACAAAAGGTTTCACACCCAGGAAAAAAGAGGTCATTGTTCCCCAATACTCATCACTCATTACACCCATTATAGAGTACAAAGCCCCTTTTGGTATGTATCTCACAAGACATCTACAACAACTGGAAAGGCCACAGAAATACCTCACAAAGAGGATTACCGGCCTCAAACAGATGCCCTACACAGACCGTCTAAAAAAACTCCAGCTTTACTCTGTCGCATATCACCTACTCAGAGGCGATCTCTGCCTAACATACAAAACTATGTCAAACCCAGAGCTGTTGGACATGCTCTACTTAAAGAAATCCCAATCCCTCCGGGCTACACTCTCTAGGGACCTAAACCTTGTCACCACAATAAACAGAACATGCTAGAGGGATAGATTCCTGTCCCACAGACTTCCCATACTCTGGAACAAACTACCTATCTATATCAAACAAAGCTCCTCATTAGCACTCTTTAAGAAAAATCTTGATGATTGGATGGGATATAGTAAATTCACCCTGGGGATCGCTTCTGTGGCTCTGCTTGACAAGGGCACAGGAAAATAATTTTCTGGGGTGGCAAAAGCTAGGGTACTGTTTGGCTAGGCTTATATAGGCCCTAAGGCCAATAGCCTACTACCTACCTATGAACTTATGAAAAGACACTGCTTTGTTATGTAACACACAGATTACAGGGATGATAACATTTTTGTATCAGAAAACCTTCAGTCTACCGAAAAGGCATCATTTTTCCAAAAGAGAAGGTAGAAAAATGAGGCAAGGGACAGGTGAAAAGGAAGAAATCAAAACTGAATGTGGAAGGATTGAATAATATTACTGTAAGAAAAAAGAAGAGAAAGACAGACGTTGACTACACTTCTCAGGCTGTGGATTTACAAAGCAATCTGGATGAGAATTGTATGCTTTCAAATTTAATACACAATGAAAAAAGTGAGACTAATAAGATTAATGGTGATGAAGATCATTCCTTTTAACAACTGATAAATCAGATATTATTGTATTAGATGCTGAAGATTCTTCACATCTGATTTAAAATGATATTTTTGTAATTTTAGATTATATTATTAGAGGAACTGATACTTACATTTGCAGAGAAGATAATGAGCATTGAATAGTGGTCTCATCCGCAAGGACTTTCTGACTGTTAGTAGAGAATTTACAGCCCTCTTAGATAGTATAGCTTGCACTGGTGTTAGGATATATTTTTCACAAATCACATATAGAAAGGATAGTCAGGTCACTGTGAATGAAAATATTTTGGGGGTAAATACCTACAAGGAAAAAATGTTGTGTTTTAAAAAATGGAAATGTGTAGAGCATCCAAGCCTAGTTCTGGGTACAGTTGTGTTCAGACTGGATGGCATGCATTTGACAAGATCAGGGAAGAGCATTTTTGAAGCAGATATTTTGCAATATTTGACAAACATTAGGCAAGATTTTTGCAAGGTTGAAAATTTAAAAGTTCACAGATAGCAACATTTGATGCATCTCTGATGGATGGTAATGCTAGTAGCATTAATAATAAAGTTTTTTAATGGAAAATTTGCTGTGTTTCCACAAGATTGATGTTGTTGTTCTTTGCGAAACATGCCCCAGGATTCAAGAAGCTTGGTGCAAGGATGGTTTTAGCCTTGCGCCAAGCGTCCTCACTACAGATGGTGCAGCAACACCATATGAATATGTATGAGGGTGTGCTGCCGCACCCTCGACGTGCACAGGAAACGTGTGCAAGTGCAGGGGGCATATACAACTGCTCTACGGAGGCATAAACATGCCCCAGCACTTGCAAAACCTACTATGCCTACTAGTAGAGCCCGCCCCTAATAGTAAGTCAGTAATTCAGTGCCCGTGGATACCGAGATGTATGCTAAGCATACAAGAGTGTCCACAAACAGTGAAATAAAATCGAAGTAGTAAACACACAAGCATGCAGTGGAATGTCGTGCGCTGTCCCTAGAACTTTCACAATTAGATTCCCTGTCCCTGTGTCCCTATTATGCATTCGAATTGCTGCAATATCGAAGGTGTAAGCAAAGCGCAGTGTGTCTGCACGTCGCTGCCCTCCGCCGAGCATAACTTACACATCATATTCATTCAAATAGAGAAAAACATGCAGAATCAACGTAAGTCTCAATAGTGTAGTGTTTAGAGCATCCACCTAGCAAACAAGCATTCACGGTTCGAGCACAACAATAGCACATATCATTTTCCATGTGGAATGAATGTCATTTTGCCATGAGATAAGTAACTTAAATATCATTCAAGCAAAGTGGCACTGTCATAATGAATAAGGTACTAGTAAGGAGGTATAAGCACAAATAAGCAGCAGTAAACACATACAAGTACCAGTAAGCAAGTCTGAGTGCACTTGTGCGGGTCTAAGCAGTGCCCACCATAGGAAATGTATATAAGCATATACAGATATATAATATGTATGTGTATATATATATATATATATATATATATATATATATATATATATATATATATATATATATATATATATATATATCTATGAAGAAAGAACGACGTAACAATAAAGCATACAAAAGGAATGAGAAGGGAATCAACAGCAACCCCAGTATTATATAGCGCTGTCAGCGTATGTCATATCCAGCTGGGCAGGAGTGAGCAAATCACTGCTACCCGCACCACAGGCAGGATATTACCAGTGGGAGTAACATTGTTGATTTGCTAAGTCTACTTTACACACAGAGGGGCAGTCCCTGGTGGGACTACCCAAAAATTGATAGGATGATTGGCCATCCGACCATTACACAAGCAAGGGCAGGTATATTCAAGGACTAAATGGTGGGAGAGCCTGAGAATACATGGGTTGGGACAACATATGTGTAGGGCCCTTAATGCTCGGGAGAGGGCAATATGTGGAGGTGTGTCATGGCTGCGATAACAAGTGGACAATGAATGGTATGCATGCATTTTGAATACGGGTGGGGTGGAGGAACTATGGGTATGAAATTATGGAGCCAGGTGTGCCAGGGTTGGACGGGCTGGTTCTAATTAGACCGCCCCATGGAGGTCAGCAAGTTCATTATAAGTATATATGCATACACACAGACATCAATATGTAGAAGTACATTCTCTGTAAAACATTCACTCCATTTGCAGATGTGCCTTTACAAACCTCGACAGTAGATAGAATAATAGGTTGTGCAGAAGAGGGACAGGACGAAACTGCTAAAACGCAGAAGTGTGTACAATGTCTGAAGTCAGTGCTGTGCTGAAAATAATCAAATGTGAGGACTTTCCCACACATGGAATCATTCTTGTGATCTCCCTGCTATGGCAACGCCAATTACTAAACTGGCCTTCAAACCACAACAGCTCACAGCTCCAAATCAGGTGAGACAAAATTAGTTGCAAATAATTGCCAGAATTTATTGGTAATGGTTTACTAAACTGGCCTATTTGTAAAAGAAATACACCAAACACATAAATAATTAGGCTATCATATGTAACGTGTGCATTACCACATAGTCATACTTATTAATTTATTGTAGTGTCATGTTAACGGGAGTAAGGATGTAATGAAGTATAGTCTAATCTTGACATAAACACAAGCGTGTCCCATGTGGGACAACCCAAAAATTGCGATTAGTATTCTTTTGGTCGCTCATGTCACCAATGTGTGTGGACTAAACATTTGGGAGTTCTGAGGATACGTGGAGTGAGTCAACTGATGGGATGGGTCTATAGGAGTAGGGAGTGGCCAATGTGTAGTGGTGTGGATACACCGCGAATCCGACTGGAGAATGGATGACTGCAGTGTTAGGGAGGCATTGTGGTGTGTGTTTGGGGAACCAGGAGCCATGGGTATATGGGTATATATGCAGATGAAGCAGCACAGCAATAGTGTATTGGTTAGAGCAACCACCTAATGAACAGACATTCCCATACTGAATTAAAGTGTATCACTTACCATTTACCATTGGTAATCTGTACATATTGCGAACATCTGTCCACTGTATAATCTGCAAAATACCAATTAAAAGTTAACTGGAGTGAAGTGTCAGTGTCATAATGAATAAGGCACTAGTAGCAGGTCAAGCATATATAAACACCAGTAAGCATGTGTAAGTGCATTTGCGCCGGGTATGTATTGCTTTACAGACACACATGTATATATATATATATATATATATATATATATATATATATATATATATATATATATATATATATATATATATATATATATATATATATATATATATATATATATATATATATATATATATATATATATATATACACACACACACACACACACACATCTATATATATATATATATATATATATATATATATATATATATATATATATATATATATAAATATATATATATATATATATATATATATATATATATATATATATGTGTGTGTGTGTGTGTGTGTGTGTGTAGATATACACAGATATATAGCTATTATAAGAAACAGCTCACAAGAAAGACAAATGTTCACAGGCTATGCCAATGGAAGTGAGGAGACCAAGCAAGAAACATGAAGCATGACCTTCCACCCCCCCCCCAGCCGGACACGGGAAACATACACACAAACAATGTAAAGAGTCTACTGCTCCCCAGACCACAGGCAGGATACAACTGAAGGGGGTACACAGTGCACCCGTGAATTCTAATCTTGGAACACAAACAGAAGCGTCCCTTGTAGGACACCCCAAAAATTGCCAAGACCAAAAGAAGGTGATAGACCGACCATTCTGGCTGGGGTGTATACATACTCGGAATACAAGGGTGGGAAACCCTGATGACCCATGGGCTGAGACAATTGTATGAAATGGGTCCCATGAAGTAGAGAGTGGGCAGTGTGTAGTGGTGTGTCCAGAACAGACCAGGACCCAGAGTAAGGATGGGTGCTGTTGAGGATGTGCGAATGGGGGAACTATGGGTAGCTACTTATGAGTCTAGGTATGCAGGTGTTGGCTGATGTGGGTCTATATGGACAGCCCTAGGGATGTAAGTGAATGCGTTCATTGGGCAGAGGCATCGCCCAACGAGCAGTCACACCCACTATGAGTCCCACTGCAGCAAAGTGTAATCTGTATGGCAAGGAATGGAATAACCAGATGTAGACGTATATATATATATATATATATATATATATATATATATATATATATAGAGGTATGTGTGTGTATATCTACCCATAGTGACATAGAGATAAGCCTTTCCCTCTCCGTAGTACAGATGTATACATACAGAGACAGAATACAGATACATACCCCATATAAATATATACATATGCAGAGACCCATAGACCCATATTTTGTGATATATATATATATATATATATATATATATATATATATATATATATATACATACAGCAAAATATAAATATACATGTATGCATACATATACAGATATATCTGTATATAGTAATATAAATATATATATATATATATATATATATATATATATATATATATATATATATATATATATATATAGATAGATATATAGATATATAGATATATATATGTGACTGTAAATATACACATGTATATAGCTAGGATATGATACAGCAGTTACACGTAACATATGTTTACAGGCCGTGCATATAGGGGTGAGGGGTCCAATAAACAAACGTGTAACACGTAGCATCAACCCCCCCCCAGCTAGGCCGGTGAGACATACAGACACACAATAAAGGTAAACACACCACTGCTTCCCAGACCACCGGCAAGATACTACCAGTGGTAGTCCCTAGTGGGACACCACAAATTAATGATCAGAGGCAGTCCCGGTAATGAACCAGGCTGCAGATGTACATGGACCAGTAGGTTGTGCAAGCCTGATAACTCATGGGTCGACACAACGTACAACATGTGTCCCGACACGGGGAGAGTGGGCAGTGTGTAGTGGTGTGTTTATACCCCACCTGCAGCCACAGTAAGGATGAGTGCTGTAGAAGAATGGCAGGTGGGGGAACTATGGGTATGCAGTTATGTGCCTAGGTGTGCAGGTGTTGGCTGGTGCAGTTGTATTAGGACCATCCTGGGGATGTAAGTAATATACCAAAATGGGCATAGCTGATGCCCATACCTCTCAACCCCTAAGAGCACATCCACTGGACAGGACATAAATCATTGGGGGAACAAATAGGGACAATACCTCTGAACTGTCCCTGATATCCAAGGATGTCCCTGATTTCGACTCAGTTTCTAACTCTGTCCCACTTAATCCCTCCTAAAACTAGTGACATTTGGAGGAAAGGTGGTGAATTACACGTAATGAATAACGACAACAATTAAGAGTTATAGACATCATTTACCTCAGAAAATGTGTATGAATTCATATGCTCTGAGTCTGTCAATGTGTCAGGTTAATAGCACCAATAATTTAAATGTGTCCCTGATGTTCTTATGCCATGTCCATGATTCAGTTTGTATTTTTCCCCAATCGTATGAGAGGTCTGATAGGGACAGAAAGCACATAGTCCACTGACAACCTTAGAAAGATGATAGAATATTAGGTATGCAGTAGCATGATTCAGCTGAAGGATGTGGGTTCTAAAACCCAATTACTTGTTTTTATTGAAGAGTGTCAATCGCATGTATTAGCCAGATGGGTGCAGATTGTAAGAGGAGTGCACCAATAATATGAATCAAACTCTGGACAGGCCGCAGATTCCGTACAGTCGAATGGCATGCTGTTGCATAATGGGCAGCCATTCCCGATACAGTAGGCATGTAATCCGATGTAATAGGCATTACAAGGTAATATCATAGTCCTCATTCCTACCCAGGGGTGTGAGCGTCAGATGCAAACACCAAATGCAGTGCATTTGCAAGTGCGGGAACAAGCAGGTGTAAGCCTGTTTGGCCGCCAGTATGTGAGTATTACACTGGTAAAGCAATGTAGAGGCTAACTGAGTGTAAGAAACTGTAACCAGAGGTTAGCATTGCTTAGCACCATGCAAATCCATGCACACCCACTCACAACTGCTTTAATGTGCCTTAATCACACCATATCCAATAGCCTTGTTCTGCCCAGCAACAAAATAAACGACCTCTGCAAGGCTCGAAACCAGGACCCTGCACATACAGCTATTGTGATTTACCACTAAGCCATGGCAAATACACAGACATTGGACCTTATCACAAACATATCATCCAGGGCATTCATTCAACAGTATAGGAAATGTATTCCATCATGTAGATGTATGTGTGAGTGTTTATGTCCAGCATATAGATACATACATATATATAGATATATCAGGAACATGCCATGTGACAACAAAGCATTACAAAGGAAAGAAAAGGGAAACACCAGCAATGCCTGTATTATGTAGTGGTGTTGTCCTATGTAATATCAAGACTCCCTCAGACAGACATGTGTCATTCATACACGCAAACATTTGTACATTGGCCATATACATCGCTCTGTGCATGTTATTTACATTAGCACAACAGTTCCTGTCCAATCATGTGAGAACAGTACTCTTGCAAAATGCTGTGTGTGACATCATCATCATGATAAAGGTAAATGGGGCAACCATAGAGGGACCAGTAGTGTTGTGTGTACAATGGGGTCGTCCGCATCATGTGTACCTGGAACATTTAGGAGTCATGTGCATACTAGGATCGTGCGCCTGAGAGACAGGGATGAGGACAACTAGAGTATGTTGTGATGCATATTTAAAAGGTTACATGTGTCCAGTGGACACATGTGTGAAATGGACAGCTATGTATGGGGCAAATGTTGTTCTAGGAACCGATTGGCCTTTTGTTTCCGTATAGTGAGAGTGGGATGTGGGGGAAGGAGAGTAGGTATGCTCATGGAGGATAGGTAGTGTAGGATGACAGACAAGACAGCATACAGGGTCAGTATATGACACATGTGGGGGGATACACCTTGGACGGGGAGAAGTGTTTGGCATTCACAAGCCCATGAGCCCCCAGATGGAAACAGTGGGATGGAGGTCCCCAGCCATGGGCAGCCACCACTGCATCAACACAGCTGCAAAGGTGGCAGTGCTGGGGGCTGTCTAGGAGGGGCAGCCTCACCCTGTAAATGTGACACTCTGCCCTTGAGTTGGTGTATCTGGCCACAAAACCCCTTATTGAGCCCCCTATGCACCACGTCTGGGACTGTACAATAGCGGATATGTTCCTGTCTGGACCTGCTCCCATGAGGACAGGCCCCATCCTCAGTGGTGGTACCACCAGAAGGTGGTGCAGAGCCAACAGAGGTGGAGGTCCAAGACTGGGACCCAGATGTGCTGGTGCCCGGTGCCATGGCCAACTGAAGTGGGACAGGAGGTTCTGCCAGGACCTCCAAACCCATACAGCCTATGGTGTTGCAGTTTAAACACAGATATGGCTTAGTAATAGTCAACATCAATCAGGATTACTTACAACAGCATGCATAGATATGACCATCAACCCAACACAACAGATGGTATACATTTGCAGAGGGAGCACAACACATGCATATATACTGCATGACATATGTACAAAGTGTAGAAGACTTGTGACTGCAACTATGAACAGTGGCCCATTATTGGCATGTTAATGAGAATCCCAGACAGTGACTGTCATACCACTGTTTCATGTGACATATGTCCAGTCAGGGATGCGATGGCAGTAACTCATCACTATCACCATGTACTGGCTGCAATCCTCACACTATGCTCCTGCTGTTCACAGATGTGTGTTCAGTGAGTGACACAGGAAACAAATGGTTCCACACACTGACCAGTCCACAGTTGGCCCTACAGATGGGGGTCCCTCACAAACAGAGCACTGTCTTGTCAGTTTTAAATCATGCAGAATAGCCATTACCAACACAACTTGTAAACAAGCAGTAGTCTCAGTGAAGCATAGCTACACTTACATGCTGTAGTCATGATTGGCACATCACCCTCCTGTCTTTAGTCTATTTCCCACTCTGTATGTTGTTTGAGGAACATCCAGCTATCATATGTGATGCCGTTTACCAAACACCAGATCTAGGTACCACTCACAGCGACTGTCATGGCCATTCACCAACATGATGTTCCTAGATATTGTACTGTGTTTTTCATGCAAATGGCTATGGGAACATCATCACAGCCGTTCCACATGCAATCAGCTAGAGGAGGACTGCAATAGGTCTAGAGGCCATCACCTGATCATGGCCATCACTTACAATACACAAGCTGCTGCTGAGCAGGTGTACACCTCCACATCCACCAGAGAGTTTGTGGGAGAAACAGACAGAGGCAAAATACATCAGAGAAGGGCTTGGAGACTAAAACCTAAGTGTCGTCTGTCACACACCTACCAGTACAGGGGTTCAAACCTCTGACTGACTAGTCATTACTATTACAAGTGCATGCAGTTACTCCGTGTGCCACAAAGCTGACATGTTGGTGTGCTGTAAGAACATATATGTGTGTTGGTGAGCGACATCTGCAACAAAGATATAGTAGACATACATTAGGTATAGCACACATGGCTGTCCACATGAACAGATGTCATTGTCAACACAACCACACTCTCTAATGGACTCACATTGACACTCTTTGCCAGGACCACAAATACACTCCCAAACTACTTAGTTTGCCACACTGCAGTAATGCACAGGTACTACATCCACCACAGGGGATATCTGGAGGTTCTATGGGCTGGGGCATGTGAACGTGTTTGACATCTGTCGGTATGCCAATGGGAGTTATACTGGGAGTGACTGTGGCTGGGAGCGTCATACCCCACACACAGACACAAGGTGCCAGTACTGACATTCATGTGGGCATTGCTTCACGGGTGTGTAGTGGTTGGCTGTGCAGGATGGCTGTACAAGGCTGGGGGAGGGGTAAGCCTTGGCATCACACCACTTGACAATGGTGTGCAGTGTGGTACAGGGGTGTAGTGTCTGCAATGTCCCACACAAATGAGTATTGTATGAACTGTCCTGACATCCTGATTACCATTGTGTATGGCCATAGCTTTACAATGCATGCCATGTCTGTGTTTGATAGTCCTTGACATGGACATTGCCTGGGATGTGCATGTCCCACAATAATGTACAGTGAGATGTACAGGTGTACCTCGTTTGGCTGGCACATGTTGTGTACACAGACTGTTATCCTCTAATATGCCAATACTGGCCTAGTGTGGCAGAACCTGCTTATAGTCAGCAGGTTGACCCTACACCTGCATTGATAGCATAATACAGGTATTCCCTGATGTCAGTGGCATCAGTCCATACAGGGCACATTTGTAAGGCATTGTATGGCCTCTGTGGATCACATTTGATGGCACCACATATGTTGCAGGCATCCAGTGGGGAACCCAGTGAAGGCACATTGTCCGCAATTATGTGCCTATTGTACTGCTGTACAGGATGCCATGTCCTCTGCAGCCCACTGCAATCACACCATGCCTACTATCTGTCATCAATGTGCAGGGGACTAGCAACATAGCGGGATATTCTAGGCAAGTGTGTTTGTGTATGACACATGGGGTCAGGACATATTCCGGGTAATAGTAGGGTTGCATACTTTTTTCACCAGGCCTTTTGCCAGATGTAGGGGTATGGCATGCCTACACATTCCCTTGGCTGACTGACATCTGTACTCCTCGTGAGGTGAACATTGTGGCATATAAGATTGACACCATATAGGAAAACTACAAAATCCACTCCCCAGCATGTCCAGTGGTTAGACACTCACAGCCACCTCCATACAGGCTCTGACAGTCAAACACACACACACCTGCCATGTCCTGGAATAGAACCCCTACCTAACTAGTTTATCACACTATAGTATTACTCAGTTACAGCACATGCTACAGAGAATACTGGGTTACAGCAATCCTAGAGGTGTATTCCTAGGTGGGTGACATCAGCAGGATTGCCAAAGGTGGTCATGTGAATTGTAAAGAGTGTGCATACTCTAAAAAGCATTGTTCTTGTCTCAGGCAGACAGAGACACACACACAGTTGGTCTCTCTTGGAAAAAACCCTACCTAACTAGTTTATCACAATACAGCAGTACACAGTTACAGCATGCGCTATGGAGAATACTAGGTTACAGTAGTCCTAGAGATGTATTTCTAGGTGGGTGACATCAGCAGGATTTCCAAAGGTGGTCATGTGGGTTGTAAAGAGTGTGCTTACTCTAAAAGCATTGTTTTTTTCACAGGCAGACACACACACACACACACACACACACACACACACACACACACACACACACACAATTGACCTGTCTGGGATTAGAACACCTACCAAACTAGTTTAGCACACTACAGCATTACACAGTTACAGCACACATCATGGAGATTACTGGGTTACAGCAGTCCCAGAGGTGTATTCGTAGATGGGTGACATCAGCAGGATTGCCAAAGAAGAGCATTCCAAGTGTACTGCGGGCTGTACATGTCTGTTACCTGCATGTACCCACTGCTTACTATCACAAAAACACATTTACATCTGCTTACAAGTGTCTTATGCTGTCTATATTGGCAGTATCAACAAGGCTTGCAGGTCTTGAACCTTGGACCATGCACACCGAGGTCACTGGACATACCACTAAGCCATCTGGGTTGTACACATGCTGCATGGAGTCTATAATGCACATCCTACTATAGGTATTCCACAGTACTGAAAACAAATGGGACAGTCCCTTTGTGTACATATGTGCAGTACCCTTGAATGTACTGTACTCTGTGAAACAACAAAGACAAGTCTACATCTGTACAACTGTCATAACTACACACACACACACACACACACACACACATATATATATATATATATATATATATATATATATATATATATATATATATATATATACATATACACAGACATAGCCATATATATATATATATATATATATATATATATATATATATATATACACACACATCTGAATGCCCTTTGTGACATAGAAGGGTTCCAAAGCAACTGATGTGTACACAAAACAGAGGCATCTCTTGTGTTATAACATTTAAATCATAAGCAGTTCACCAGAGAAGGGATGGTTGTTGTGTATGTGGAGTTTGGGGTGTGGAATGATGGCTAATGTAATCTACCCTGGGGATTGTGGAGTTATTGTGGGGGAATGATGGGTATGGACCTACACCCCAATGACCACTTCTGTGCCACTGCTCGACAGTGGCACAGGAAAATAACATACCCAACTGTAGTTGTGCTTGACTGTGTATTCTTTACCATTCCTAACTATGTAATACTTTGTAGACATCGGGCACCACAGATGGCTACCATGGTGTGCTAAAAGACATTACACATGTGTATGCCTGGCTACAGGGTAGTCACACACACAAACATGCACATACTTGCCAGTATTGTGTATAAACGTCTTGCCTATGTTAGGGTAACTAGTACAGTGGTATGCAGTTGGGTATGTGCCACAGAACACATATAATTACACTTACTGAATCCACTTCTGAGCTGGGTGACATCACAGGACTGATTACTTACAGTGGGGAGGGGGGAAGAGAGAGGTTTAGTGGTTGACAAGGATAAAGGCCAGTGCAAAAGGAGGTATCTCTTTGGAATGCGGCAAAACCTGCTGCCATGACAGGATGCAGACACAAATACATACACAACCACACTCAGCCATTTGCTGATATACACACTCAGGCATTTGCTGAGACACACTCAACCATTTGCTGACATATGCACTCAGGCATTTGCTGTCACACACAAACACAAGCACACAGTTGCCAGTGGTGGGATCAGAACTCCTGCCTATCTAAAGATCACTATTACAGTACTACACAGTTATGACGCACCACAGAGATTACACATTCCAAGGGAGTCAGACTGCCCTTCTACAATTGAGGACAACAACAGGGAGACTGAGAGTCACAAAGTACATAGCTGTAGACTTGTATGTTTAAAGTAGGTGTCCATCATCCGCAGTTAGGCCTGAGAAGTATAGTTGTAGCACAACAGGAACCTGAACTGGAGTATGGCCATCTGCGGAATGGGCAACTACTATTACTATACAGGTTTACAGTGGGCATGCTCATACACTTAGTAGCACAGGGCCGTTTGGGATGCACTATGACTACAACTACACAAGGTTATAATGGGCATGCTCATACACTTTGTAACAAAGGGCTTGTTGGATGCACTGACTCAAATTACACAAGGTGGCAGTGGGTACACTCATACTCTTAGTAGCACAGGATTGTTTGGGATGCACTCCGATTCTAAGCACTGAAGGCCACAGTGTGCATGCTCAAATGCTTACATGTACAGAACATCTTATAATGGACTCCTATTGTAAACGCACAGCTTTACAGCTAGGTACATCTTACCTGTCAGTATATATGCGCATCATACTGGTTTACTACCTGATACCTGTATGTGGCCTGTAAATGATATATCTATGCCTGTGCTGTGTGATACACATGCATACATGTACATGAAGTACTGACATATATATGTTACGTATACACATTCATGCATGTGTGGACGTGACAGATAATAAGTTACCTGGGTCGCACAGGTGGCTGCTACCTACAGCATGTATCACACACCTTGCTGCCCTGAAAGGCATACATTGATAGCAGGTTGTGGACAGTGACATTATATGTGGAACAGTGGCATATGCAAGCATAATGTATGAGCCACCTTGTGTAATGGTACTGAGGTGCAGGTGTCAGGGTGACCTCTCCTGGCTGTGTTAGTAGTTGTCATTATTAGCAGGACTGCTACCCTAAGTATATCTCACATTGGTCATATACACAAGTTCTGCCGCTGTCTGTCACCTTACATGGGGCATTTGCTACCAAGCACATTAAAGCCATGCGCAGTGATGTCATGGTAGAGGCGACAACTGCTACACCAAAACAATGAGGCCATGCCCTGCTGTTATTATAAGGTTGTCCAGTGTCTGTCATGACCGAATGACGAGCCTTCAACACAGAGCACATGCATCCATGTTACACGTCTGTGTGGATAATACCTAGGTCGCATTTACCCATATAGCTGCATTCCAAGGCAAATGTCCTACACACAGAAGTAACACCCTGACACCTACATGGCAATTGCATTGGATGCTTATGCTAATCCATGCTAGATGTGTGGCTTTAGTAATCCATTTGCTCAATGTAGACCCTACAATGGAGAATACTGACATCTGTTCAGTGAGGAACACCTGGCTGAAGGCTCTGTAGTGCACAATTGCACTACCACCATATAACTCAGATCCAGACATGTGGGCCATAACAGTGGTATGGGCCATTCCAGGTGGTGGTGTACATATAGTCATAAAGACTATTCACATGTAAAGACCACTACTCTGACATAACCCATCACAGATGAGTCAGGTACAGGTGACAGTGGCAAATGCTGCAGTCTAGGTTGTATACTCATATACATCCACCACCTTGTTCCCAGACTACCAACACACACCCATATGTGGTATGACATAGTAGCACCAGATAACCCTTGAGTGGTGGACTGTACCTAGGCCTACATCAACTGTGCAAAGTACCCATGTACAGACACAGCTGCATAATGTGTTATACAATGCAATAATATAACTGTTTGTAACCAGCTCAGTTGTACATATACTAGGGTCCCTCGGATGTTGTCAGCATTAACACAGTCGACTGTTGCTGTACCCCAGTAAACAACGCCCTCATGGTTGGATATGACCTAACCATACCTGCCCTGGATATGTACATCCCACACTCATACAACATAAATTACATTACCATAGCTTTCATTTACCTTTCTACATACAGGTGGCTACAGTCATTACACACATGCACATGGCAGATAGCATGCTAACACTACATAAGGTTCGATATCTATGTTGACAGAGGTAATATCCCCTCTCTACTGGTCAACCATGACACCCATCATATCATACAACACCCCATGTGGCATGTATGTCTTTAGACATGTCCACCTAATGCAATGCCTACAAACATACCCAAATAACAGTACCATAGGACCTACACAAGGCCTGTATTAACAGACTCAGGGAAATTTAGCTCTGCTCTGTATGTGCCTGAGTAGTCACAGGTGATATGTTCATGACATGTACAGCCATGTGTGGCCACAGCTCCTACATATACCGCATGTCAACAACTGCAAGCCATGCATGCTGTGTGCTGTCTGGACATTAGCTTTAGTACCACAATAGCCAGTACATGCTAGGGTGAGATGTTTACAAGCCACAGACCTTGCACATGCTTAAATGAGGATGAGGGGGAGTTAAAAGCCCCTAGAAATGAAATCGACAATGTCACAGAGCTTCTTGATATTGTACTTACTTCCAATTTCTTCTTATTTGAGAAGGAATACTACATTCAAAAACAGGGGGTGGCGATGGGCTCCCCCTGTGGGGCGAGTGTAGCGAATATGTTTATGGCTTACTGGGAGGAACACCACATTTTTGGTAATTTGGATTGGATGGAACATATTTGCTACTACACTCGCTTCCTAGATGATGTGTTTATCCTTTTCAAAGGGGATGTATTTTTGGCGCAATTGTTTGTAGACTACCTTAACCAAACTACATCCTTTCTCAAGTTCACATACAATTTTTCGAGTGAAGAGATCGATTATTTAGATGAGAAATTAATTAAGGACCGAATTAACTCTAAATTCCAGTCTACAATTTTCAGGAAGGAAACATATGTCAACTCCTTCCTTCATTTTTCAAGCTCCCACCCTTTCAAGCAAAAGAGGGCCATTGTCAAGGGACAATTAGTTAGGGCAGTAAGAATGTGTAGTAAGCCATCCGACTTCACCACTGAATGCTCATTTCTAAAAGACCTGTTCATCAATCGAGGATATCCTCAGGTTATAATTGATGAACTAATAGAAGAGGTGGAATCCAAGAGATGTAATGGGATTTACAAACCATTGCTTAATCATGAAGTCCTGGTTCCACAAAACGTAGGGGAAGTTGTGGTCAATTTGAGTTTTCCTCATAGTGCTAACATGGGAACTACTGACATGATGACCCCTTTCCCTTTGAGTTTTATTACTACATTCAATAACAATTCTAAACAAATTTTAGAAATTATTCAAAAGAATTGGTATTTTATTTCCAGCAATTCCTCCCTAGTTGATAAATTAGGAATGAAACCTCTGATAGTTTACAAAAGAGGAAGTAATATTAAAGAGTTATTGCAAAGGAGCTTGGGGTCTAACCCTTTTAACAGACTTAAAGGCTCTTTCACTTGTGGATTTTGCAACTGGTGTAAAGTTATTCGCACCGGTAGCCACATTTTGTATAAGGGATACTAAATATGACATCAAATTTAAAATCAATTGTGAAACAAAGTCAATTATTTACATTGCCTTTTGTGTTTGTTGTTTAGCTTTTTATGTCGGTAAAACCGACAGGAAATTTAGAGAGCGCGTTTACCAACACTGTTACGCTATTAAAAATTGTAGAAGCGACAACGCACTAGCTAAGCATATAGTAAATAATCCAGGACATAGTTTCCAATTTATGGGCATTGATCACATGCCATCTACAACTCGGGGTGGACCTTTATCTCTCTTATTAAAGAACCAGGAGCTTGAATGGCAACTTAGATTAGATGCCTTCAACCTCCCTGGGTTAAATGAGAGCTGTAATATAGCCCCAGTATTGAAATATAAGTCTTATTTGAGGTGATGGGTTTGTTATTCCTTTCGCCATCTACCTAATACTAATATTCGCAATAACATTATTTTTAAATATTATTCTTAAGATTTTCTTGGTCTTTCATAGAGTCATGCAATTTGTATTGCACTTTTATATGTGCTGTTTTTATGAGTATATTATGGAAATACCGATTTTTGATTTTAGTTTTATTACTTTGGTATGTTTACACAGATTTATTTTTTCTGTGGTTTTTATTTTCTTATTTTGCAAACATTTCAAGTTTCCTGGATGTATAGCCTCTTTGTGAACAATTAATATACTTTAATTGTTATTGTATAATTTATTGTTTACTAAGAAGGTTTTTGATTAAAGAAATATGGCATTTTATTATACTTTGTGTTAACCAGGAAGTGATGTAACATGTTCATGTATTTAAATGTTCAAAAAGTTTTGGCGCCTTTTGAACATTTTCTCTGAAGAAGCTTCTCTTGGTGAGCAGCGAAAAAGCTAACTCTATTTTAATTAATAAAACAGCGTTCAGGATATTTTTTGGCTTGCAGACTCTTTGCTGTTCCGAAGTGCGAATTTATACCATGTCAACAACTGCAAGCCATGCATGCTGTGTGCTGTCTGGACATTAGCCTTAGTACCACAATAGCCAGTACATGCTAGGGTGAGATGTTTATAAGCCACAGACCTTGCACATGCTTGAATGAGTGTACTGCCTAGCTCTAACAGAGCACATTGCTGGCACTCTTCCACTACACATGAGGTGTGTGTGGTAAATCGGATGTGCTCACTGTTGACCATTACAGTGCCCTGGCTTCACCATGACACTGTCAAGTAACAGTTTGTAGGAGCATGACATGGAACAATGCTGTGTGTGTCACGCTGATATGTGCTGTTGTAATATATGTACACTTGGCTACTCGGTGAAAGTGGTGGTGTCCTACCAGTACATGAATGCAACATCCATTATGGTGTAATGCTGGGCTATGTTTCACACATGGCATGGGGAAAGTGTGGAATGTATCCTCTTGACCTGCTAGTGCGTGTACTGATGTAGACCGCATATGTGTACATGTATTGCTGTTTGTGTAGATTCCATCTGTGTGCAGTGTCTGATGTCTGAAGGTGGCTGTTGTCTTAGTACATCATGCTGTTGCAATACAGCCTCAACATTGCCAACTGTATATGGGGATATGCTGTAAGTACAGTAAGCCATAAATGAGGTATGGACAGATGTTTGGACATGGCTACTAAGTGGTGGGGCTTCTTTGCAGATGAATGATTACTGAGGACAGCTCACTGATGTGTTGCAACCAGTCCTACAATAACCTGTGTACCACCTAAGGTCAGGTTTTGTTAACTGAAGTGGTAGACAGACAATGTAGAATACTGTAAGGGTGACACTGAAGGCAAATCTCATGACACCTGTAACAGTAATACCTCCCCTGTGCATATATTGTACATATATCAGCACAGTTGTCAAAGGAAAGAGTCAGTAAACATTGTACCGGATGTGATAGTGGATGTACTTCTGAAGTACGTATCATGAGATGTTACAGGTGTCATGAGATTTGCCTTCAGGTTTTTGATTCACAGTACTGGCATGTGTGGGTGTGCGTCCATATATGTCACGTATGGTTGGGAATACATCCCAAATGTTATCACTCTCCTGAACACTGTTGTTGACACCAGTACAGAGTGAAGTGTAGACAGAAAGGCATAGGCAGGTGGTTAAACCTCACACATGTAAAGTGTCTGTATGTGTGACATAGGTGTATATCTTTGTGAATGCCAGTGTGTGTGTGTGTGTGTGTGTGTGTGTGTGTGTGTGTGTGTGTGCATGTATGGCTGTCTAGTTCCTGGAGTGAGGCTGTATTTTACCATAGTGAAATGTTAATGCCCCCTCCCCCCATTCACTCAAAGCAATCTAGCATCCCTGTTGATATCATCATTCATAGATGGGCATACTAACCGCCTGTTAACATGTACTCCCTGGGGTGTGACCTGTTGTTACATAGCCTACTGATGGACCCCCTTCCCCACATACACTCACTGCACTGTAGTATCCCTGTCGATGTCCTTGATCTTAGGCCATTCCAACTACCTGTACATGTGTAATCCCTGTGGTGCGTCTTGTAATTGCATAGTACTATAATGATGATATGCACATAGGCAGGGGTTCTCATCTGAACACTGACAACTTTGTGTGCATGTCAGAGTGTGTGTTACTGTGTCTGTGAATCCCTGAGTATGTGGGTGTGTATGTGTTTGCATGCCGTCATGGCAGTGGGTATTACTGCTTCCCAATGCGAAGCCACTATTTCCACTGGCCTTTACCCTTGTCATCCGGCATATCACTCTTTTATCCACTCCACGCTCCAGGTAATTATACATGTGATGTCACCCACTATGGATGTGATGGCTCTAAACACAGTAGCTTACTACACAGCTATCATGCTCTTGAATCATTAGAACAGTAAACATAATTGAAATATGGGAGAATATAACTGTGATGTGGAAGCTACAAAGTGCATGCAGGTATTGTCATACTGACCTGTGGTAGTCAACATGTACATATGGGACTCCCGCAAACACCAACATCCTCCGGCACATGCAACTACACCTGAAAGAGGAAGGCAGAACGTTAAGATCAACATGCTGTTAGTGTTGTCACACATGATGCATGCTGCCAAATGTACAAAATGCATTCTAAAACTGCAATACATGGTATGTCTGCTGTCTGTCAACATTACTCAACAATATTAATCTACAATTGTCTACCTAGTATGTTCACTCTGTGCATCAGACCATATGAACATGTCCCTGCACTGATGGTGTGGCTGACAGAGATGTGGCACAGGCATCATCATATGCACAGGGTGATAATGTTTGCCAGAGGCCTAGGCTGTGCCATCGGATGACATCATGTGTGTGTGTCAGGGGCTGTGATATCATTGGGCGTGTGTGGATGTTATGCGTGTGTGTGTTGAGGTGCCCTACATTTGTTTCCAGTGTGTGTGTATGCAGGCACACAGGTCTGGCATGTGGCTGGCCTACACAGGGGTAATATTGACAGCTGCAGACTGTACAAGGCAGGTTTCACAGTTCACGGTGTCCAGCCATGGCCACGTGACCTGTGCCTGCCAGGGGTTGCATGGGCACTACAAGGCAGAGGTCCAGATTGGGTACCATCTGATGACACATGTCCACTGGAATTGTGTCCCTGTTGGGACCATCCAGGTCCATGTGAACGTAACCTGCTGTGTCCTGGAGTTGACTGCACAGCACCAGCTGCACTTCTGCTGCTACCACCATTATGGGAGTGGGCATGTGCAGTAGCATGTTCACGTAGACCTTCAACAGGTGATGTAGCTGACCTACGTCCACGTGCCCAATGCCTCACTCCCACTAGATGTTCTAGCACAGACATTCCACGCTCGAGGATTGACATGCATTGGTCAAAGACTCCCACCATGTCACCCAATTGTCTATCCAAAACATCTGCTAGATGATGGTGAGCATTTGCAAGTGCCTGGAAGTTGTCAGTTAATGAACGGACAGCAGCCATCTGAAGCCTCAGACTTTCTCTGCTGTGCCATTCAGCACATGCCTGGGCCTCCATTACAGCCCAAAACATGTGTCTGGTGACTCCAGCTGATGTGCTTGGTCTCGCAGGGGCATGTTGACCAGTGGTCCTCCTACGAGAAGCACTGGGCACATGCCTGTGTGGGACATCACCAGTCTGTTGACTCGGATCATGGTGTGCAGGCGCACCTTCCATAGTCACCACACTTCCCTGTTCCATGCTACCACTTGCCAACTGTCCTTCCTCTATGGCCGGTGGTGATGGGGTATGTGCAGGCAGGGGAACTTTGTGGAGGATGAGGGGGAGACAGGTGGAATGGCAACCAATGGCACAGATTCAGCCCCTGACAACCCTGCCTATGCCTCAATCATACTATCATCATCACTGCTAGATTCTGTGGTGACACTAACATCAAGTGGACCGCAGGAGGGCAATGCACCTACATCAACACCTGTGAGTGGAAGACAAGGACTGTACATTACAAGTTATACCAGACACACACAGACAGAGACACACACAGACAGACAGACACAGACACACAGACAGACACAGACACACACCGACAGACACAGACACACACAGACAGACACAGACACACACACACAGACAGACAGAGACCCACACAGACAGACAAAGACACACACACTGACACACACACTGACACACACACAGACACACACAAACACACACACACACACACACACACACACACACACACACACACACACACACACACACGCTACATGCAGGTGATATGGCAGATGGCATTCAGCTTAGACAATTATAGTTTCAGCTTTGGCAATTATAGTGGTAGTTATCATACATCCCTGAGTTGCACACAACATGCATGTGTTATAGCAGACGGCATGCACCTTACATAATTATAGTGGTAGTTAGCATACACACCTGTATTGTACTATTTGTGTTAGTAGCCCATGCCCCATACCTGCAACACAGTGCATGCACTTTGAACCATTGCACTGCACTGCCATGGTGTGTGCAACATACACCACATGTTAACAGACCATAGCTGACCTTTGTAAATCTGCCACTGATGCTTTGTGTTGGCCACTGCCCTTATGTGTGAGGACATGAGCTGTAGGGTATGTTGACTGCATACTATGTTTGCCTGAGCCCTAGCTTGCATATCTCCCCCAAAGCAGTTCATGTCTGTTCAACATTATTCCGCCAACCACTGAGCTGAGTGTAGACATTGTGCATGTGGCAGTACACACATGTTTGACATGGCTGTCCCTACTTTGCAATGGTGCCACAGACCAGCACAGGTTTACAGTACACCAGCCTGCTGTGTGGCGTATGACCTTGCCAATCACATGTAGTATGACATGTCTTCTGCTGACGTGTTGAATGACATGCATACATGTGTAACACAAAGGTGTCCTTTCCAATCTACAGTACAGTAATGGTGTCCCAATGCAGGAATGTGTTATACTAACATGGGCCTTCAGCTGATGCAATGTTGTCTGTCCACCCTACAAATATGCAGAGACATACTGCACATTGAGCTGATGTGCATAGCCATTGCAGGGCATCATGTGGCTTCACAATTGCTATACAGTGTGAGCTACTGACACAGTTCATAGCCATGACTATGTTCACATACAAGACATGACCAAACCGCAGAAGTGTGCAAACCAAATACTCCACAATAAAACCACTGGTATATTGATGCTGTAGAAAATGCTGGTAGTCCACAAAGTAAAGCAAAAAAGTTTATTGTGAGACAATAGAAAGCTGGTAAGTGCTTTTGTCCTCAACAAAAGAACTTCATCAGACAAATTAAAATCAAACACAGAACACATTTTAAACACTGCATTTGTGCTTCACATGATAGTAGCCACTCCCCCTAAGTAACAAAAATTTAAAAGGGCAATACAAACTGTGATGTCAATGACAGAATGTTAAATAAATATGTTACTTGATATAAAAAATATAGAAAATATATAAAAAAGATCATCCACTTCACAATTTTTTAAAAGAGCAATGAATAAAAATATAAATAAATATATAAATATATAAATAAATAATCATCTGTCTAAAGCTCTCAGTTTTAAAAGGGAATTAATAGAGAGAGAGATTCATTTAAACCTGGCCAGTTGTTTGCATTTAATAACAACTGCCAGTATAATTCTTTCTTTTCTAGTAAGGCACACCATGCACCTCCCCTGATATCCATCATGACACCATCAATAACAAAAAAATTAAAAGTGTGGTCACTGTTCTCTGAGGTATGTTTATACAAAGCATTTGTCTCTTTGTCTGTTCTTATTTCATACAAATGTTCATATATTCTGTTTTTAAATTTTCTATCAGTTTTTCCAATGTAAAAACAATCACATAGGTTACAGAGGGCACAATAAATAATACATTCCGCGTTACAGTTATACTTATTTTTGATATGAATCTTAGTGTTGTTGATCATAAATACTGTTCCTTCCTTTATAAAGGGACAGTAACAACACATACACACTTCAACATATGTCCATTCGAAAAATGATTCACAACATGTCCTTTCTTGAAAAAAGTTTTTAAATTTCTACCTTTTCTAAAAATAACAGTAGGTTGTTCATCAATATGTGTTCTGATACTTTGGCCATGTGTTAGAATTGACCAATTTTTACTCAAAATATGATTAATATCAGGACTATCAATCGTATATGTAGAAATGAAAGAAGCATTATAATCTTCTCCCATAAAAACAGAGGTGAGGGGTGTAACATTCACTGTATGTGTTACAACCAATGAAACCTCAGATAAAAGAAGTATATCAAAATTTCTTTCTCTCTTATTTATTACCTCTAAAAGGACATCATTAACAAGTATCAAAGGGTAGTCCCTCTTTAAAAACATACCTTTAAGGTATCACATTCATCTAAAAATCTTTTGAAAGTGATACCATATGAGCAGTCCATACAAACTGTCCCTTAATAATAGCTTTTTTCTTTTTCTGAGGGTGGATGCTACTATAATGAAGTAATGAATTTGAATATGTGTCCTTTTTCAATATATTTTAGATATAAACCTACTATTCTGGTAATCCTTAATTAATTTAATATCAAGGAAGGCTATCCCATGTAAGTTAAATGAATATGTAAATCTTAAAAATGAAGTGGTGGAATCTAAATATCTAATAAAATCACTAATAAGGGCATAGGGACCATCCCATAAAATAAAAAGGTCGTCCCGGAATCATGTATAATATTTAACATGCTTGTAAATGTCAGAAGGAAACAAATATTTCTTCTCCCACTGTAAAACCACTATGTTAGCATAAACACCACCACACGCAGAACCCATAGCTACCCCTTTCTGTTGTAAAAAAATCTCCTTATTAAATAAAATAAAATTGTTCTTAAGAACCATCTCCATCAACTGGGCATACACTATTACATCAAAATGGTTTATTTTCTTTTCATATAAAAATTCATTAAACCATTCTAACCCCTCCTGGTGGGGAATTACTGAATAAAGATTGTTTATATCAACCGTTACTAACATATAGGAGCCTTCAAAGGGTATGTGATTAATATCTTTTAAGAAGCTTCATGAGTCTTTACATATATGTGGCTCTTGCTGCACAAATTTCTTTAACTTAAAATCTAAGTATTTTGCCAGGGGTAGCTTAATTGACCCCTTTGAGCCAACTATGGGTCGCATGGGTGTTTGTGATATGTTCGTATGTAGTTTCGGAAAACCAAATATTACTGCTAGTTTAGGGTACATAACAGTCAAATAATTCAAAACATCCATATCAATAAAACCATCAATAAATAGGTCCCGTAATTCATTTTTAATTTTAAATAGGCACCATTTACCTCACTGATGGATGATCTTCTGTATGCTATTTCTTCCAATATGAACAACATTTTTTATTATAGTCACCCAGATTCATAATAGCAACCCCCCAACCCTTATTGGGTTTCATAATTCTGATTGTGTCAAGCAATCTATTAATTTCTTTTATAAGAATACCTTCTTGGATATTGTAACCCTCCCCATTACAATAGGTAGAAAGTGCACTCCTAATATCTAATTCACATATTTTCTCAAATAGGGTGATCATAGGGTGCAAGGGGGGGTTATATGTGCTAGATATAGATAATGAGCTGGTGGGTTGAATAGGGAAGGAATTCTGAAATAAAACCTTAAAATATATTTTACGGGTATATAATTTCAGGTCCATCAATGTTTGTGATATGTTACTACATTGCCATGGGACATAAGTAAACCCTTTAGAAAAAACATCACATTGTTCTTTATTAAATTCAAGGTTTGAAAAATGATAAACCTTAAAATCACCCATGCTGTTAGTTAAAATACAGCAAGTGGGTAAAAAATGGTCTCCACTATCAACTACTTGTACATCATCAATGACTGTATTGTTCAGCATAAAACTTATTTCCTGTTCGACCATTTCCTGTTGCGGAAGTTCCCTCCACCCTTGTGGTTGCTCAAACCCCCCTCCCTCTGTTCCATGTTGTTGTGGGGATGGGCTACATAATTCACCCCCCTCAAGTTGTTTACTTGGGGGGGTCTTGTTTTTCAGACATTCCAAACATCTTAAAGGGGGGCATTCTTCCTCTTCTAAAAATTATTCATCATCATCTTGGTTGTGTGAAAAATGGGTCTGGGGAACATCCTTAGTATTTGCCATTCCATTTTCAGATACATTATATTTGTTACCCCATTCCTGGGATGGTGGGGGTTTAGGGTATGCAATGCCCTTACTACACTCCATTTTGTCCCTGTTTAATTTTTTCATCTTACGGTATTTTATATTGTTACTCAAATCATCTATACTTTTAAAAATTCTAAAATGCATATTGTGCATACCAGCTCATTATCTATATCTAGCACATATAACCCCCCCTTGCACCCTTTGATCACCCTATTTGAGAAAATATGTGAATTAGATGGTAGGAGTGCACTTTCCACCTATTGTAATGGGGAGGGTTACAATATCCAAGAAGGTATTCTTATAAAAGAAATTAATGGATTGCTTGACACAATCAGAATTATAAAACCCGATAAGGGTGGGGGGTTGCTATTATGAACCTGGATGACTATAATAAAAAATGTTGTTCATATTGGAAGGAAAAGCATACAGAAGATCATCCAACAGTGAGGTAAATGGTGCCTTTTTAAAAATTAAAAATGAATTACAGGACCTATTTATTGATGGTTTCATTGATATGGATGTTTTGAATTATTTGACTGTTATGTATCCTAAACTAGCAGTAATATTTGGTCTCCCGAAACTACATAAGAACATATCACAACCACCCATGCGACCCATAGTTGACTCTAAGGAATCAATTATGCAACCCCTTGCAAAATACTTAGATTTTAAGTTAAAGAAATTTGTGCAGCAAGAATCATATATATGTATAGACTCATGGAGCTTCTTAAAAATATTAATCACATACCCTTTGAAGGCTCCTATATGTTAGTAACGGTTGATATAAAGGATCTTTATTCAGTAATTCCCCACCAGGAGGGGTTAGAATGGTTTAATGATTTTTTATATGAAAAGAAAATAAACCATTTTGATGTAATAGTGTATACCCAGTTGATGGAGACAGTCCTTAAGAACAATTTTATTTTATTTAATAAGTAGATTATTTTACAACAGGAAGGGGTAGCTATGGGTTCTGCATGTGGTGGTCTTTATGCTAACATAGTGGTTTTACAGTGGGAGAAGAAATATTTGTTTCCTTCTGACTTTTACAAGCATGTTAAATATTATACATGATTCCTGGACAACCTTTTTATTTTATGGGATGACCCCTATGCCCTTATTAGTGACTTTATTAGATATTTAGATTCCACCACTTCATTTTTAAGATTTACATATTCATTTAACTTACATGAGATAGCCTTCCTTGATATTAAATTAATTAAGGATTACCAGAATAGTAGGTTTATATCTAAAATATATCAAAAGGACACATATTCAAATTCATTACTTCATTATAGCAGCATCCACCCTCAGAAACAGAAAAAAAGCTATTATTAAGGGACAGTTTGTACACGCTGTCTGTATGGTATCACTTTCAGAAGATTTTTTAGATTAATGTGGTACCTTAAAAGATATGTTTTTAAAGAGGGGCTACCCTTTGATACTTGTTAATGATGTCCTTTTAGAGGTAGTAAATAATAGAGAAAGAAATTTTATATACCTCTTTTATCTGAGGTTTCATTGGTTGTAACACACACAGTGAATGTTACACCCCTCAACTCTGTTTTTACAGGAAAAGATTATAATACTTGTTTCATTTCTACATATACGATTAATAGTCCTGATATTAAACATATTTTGAGTAAAAATTGGTCAATTCTAACACATGACCGAAGTATCCGATCACATATTGATGAACAGCCTACAGTTATTTTTAGAAAAGGTAGAAATTTGAAAACTTTTTTCGAGAAAGGACATGCTGTGAATCATTTTTTGAATGGACGTATGCAGAAGTGTGTATGTATCGTTACTGTCCCTTTATAAAGGAAGGAACCGTATTTATGATCAACAACACTAAGATTCATATACAAAATAAGTATAACTAACTCTGAACGTATTATTTATTGTGCCCTCTGTAACTTATGTGATTGTTTTTACATTGGAAAAACTGATAGAAAATTTAAAAACAGAATATATGATAATTTGTATGAAATAGGCAAGAGACAAATGCTTTGTATAAACATACCTCAGAGAACAGTTACCACACTTTTAATTTTTTTTGCTATTGATGGTGTCACGATGGATATTAGGGGAGATGCATTGTCTGCCTTACTAGAAAAGAAAGAATTATACTGGCAGTTGTTATTAAATGCGAACAACTGGCCAGGTTTAAATGAATCTCTCTATTAATTCCCTTTTAAAATTGAGAGCTTTAAACAGAAGATTCTTTATTTATATATTTATATATTTATTTATATATTTATTCATTGCTCTTTTAAAAAATTGTGAATTGGATGATCTTTTTTATATATTTTCAATATTTTTTTTATATCTAGTAACGTATTTATTTAACATTTTGTGATTGACATCACAGTTTGTATTGCCCTTTTAAATTGTTGTTACTTAGGGGGAGTGGCTACTATCATGTGAAGCACAAAGGGAGTCTTTAAAATGTGTTCTGTGTTTGATTTTAATTTGTCTGATGAAGTTCTTTTGTTGAGGATGAAAATGCTTACAAGCTTTCTATTGTCTTACAATAAACTTTTTTGCTTTACTTTGTGGACTACCAGCATTTTCTACAGCATCAATATACCAGTACTTTTATTGTGGAGTATTTGGTTCACACACTTCTGCAGTTTGGTCAGTCATTTCTTTCTGTCTTTTGGTGCTCACATACAATACATATCTAATGTGGAATGTGACCCACGTCACCGAGGTGTATACACAATAAACCCTAATGTGGAATGTGTGACCCAGGTCACAGAAGGGTATACGGATGACACCCCTGCACATCTGCAACTATATTACTGATACCTGGCAACTTTGCCCACACATGGCTAACTTACAAGTACTCTTTGTCCCTCATGCCATCTGTGTACCTCACACACATGAAGAGCAGGCATGACAGTGATGTCTGACACCAGCAAGGTGAATGTACTGTATCTGTGGCTTGATGTGGATGTATGTATATGTTGTGCAACACATGTATGTATTTGGATACTGTATAGGTGAATGCTTCCATGTCGTGACATACTCCAGATGTTCAAGACATGTTATGTGGTGGTTTCATGTTATGCCTTCATAAGCTGTGCACAGGCCTCTATGATGTTTAGTGTTTCACATCTGCAATATCACAATTACACAAAGGCCATAATTGTATTGTGTTGAACCAATGTACAACAGGATGTACACACATGTACATCGCTTCTACTGTGTGTGTTGCTTTATGTCTCTGGCCATCCTCCATGGCCATGTGTACACATGTTCAGTCCAATGGCTGTGATGGCCATCTTATTTCACATGTCAGTGTTATCCCATATGACATACACCCATAGATGTCATATGCCCCACTGAGGACAGCGTTATGCAGACAAAGGGTGGTATGTATGGGATGTGAGACATGTTTTGCAGGATAGTTGAGCAGTGTTGCAGTCAGCCCACTACATGTCATGGACATGTCTGATAGCACATCACATTGTGTGACATTCAAAGCAAGGGGATACTCCACAAGAGTGTATCCTGTGGGCCAGGCATACTCCAGCTCCAACAAATTTAGTGTGTGTGCACACGTATGCTCTCTGTACAGTACTGTTTGTATTCCCAAAATGTGTAATGCTGATATGTAGTACCTGTCCCTACAGTGGAACACACCTCCACCATTGTATTCACTGTTGTCCACACATCTGGCAATGACAGTTTGGAAGGTTTAATGTAGTTGTTTCATATAGTCTTCAATTGTTTCACATAGGTAAACAGTGTGATGCATTGTAGGTCTGACCAGTGTTCATTAACAGGACCACCATACATTATGTGTACGTGTGTTATGGCAGATAGCATGTAATTAATATGTTCCGTGCATTATCAAGCCTGGTAAATAATAACAATCTCACCTGACACAGGTTGCTGTCACTGCAAAATGCCAGAGGTACCTAAACATGAGTGTCACAGCAGTAAGATCACTATCCACACCTGTGTAATAGCTACAGGGTGCAATGTCCATGTTGGCACATACGCCAGTACAATACACTATAATATGGAGTATGCACATCTGTGCATACAAAGAGTAGCAGACTATAGTATGTGGCATGTGTGCATACATGCCTTGCATATGATGTTACATAATATATTGTACAGTAACACATGTAACTATGTGATATATAGTTGTGTTTTATGTGCAGTAGTGACTTACCAGGCAACTCAAGGCTCGGTGGTTGAGAGACACCCACCTCCACAATACCAGCTAAAGCTTGTGGATGGAGGTCTGCAGGTGTCCCCAGGTTGGCCAGTAGTTCCTCAGTACATGTGAATGGGGACTGGGTGAGTGGCCCCCCACCTGTTGCACCTTGTTCCCTGGTGATTGCATTAGCACACTGTTTCGCCCATCTTATCAGGTCAGTGCAGTGTCAGCGCACCTGCTGATAGGTGCGATTGTGACCATCAACATCATTTACCCTCCTGCAGAGTTCCTCCCACAGGGCATTCCACTGCTGTGCATCCTGTGGCACATGGCTGAAGAGCATTGTGTAGTTGTCGAGGAGGTATGGGATGAGGACTTCATCCTCCAAGCGGCTGTACGGCAGCAGTCTGCTACGTGGCATACCTGGAAGACATAACAATGGAGACAGGTCACAGTAACTCACAGAGAAGTACAACAGTACAGCTGAACATACATGTGTATCACATTTATTAAGATTACAAATACGTCTTTGTAAATCTACATGACACTAACACCACTGACATGTATAAGTGACACACATTTGGCACCTACTGGTGATGTGATGTTATCGCCATATATGTGTGTGTCATGTGATGACATTGCTCATACACCATGTGGATGTTGTCTTGACGTGGGCATGTCTGTTTGCCTGTAGTGGTGTCTTTACCTATCAGCACATGCCTGGATGTGTTTACATTAATGCAATCAACCTTAATGCTGTGTATGTGCTACATATATAGTCATACATAGCCATTAGGGACATGACCTGTGACCCTGTAGACTAACAAGCATTTATGTGTTTTGCCATATACATCTACATGGCATTGTACAGCTGTGTAGCATCCTGCCATGTATTGCCTGTGTTGCACATGTGTAACACATGGGACAATAGCATTTGCATAGATGGATATCAACTATAGCATGTATGATCATAGTGATCTAGTAGGCTATATGCCCTGGGCCATTTATGAGCCTAGGCAGACAGGTTACCTAGCTGTAGGCAACAGACAGGTAAGTTTCAGTGGCCAGTTCAAGCAGTGCCGCAGAACTGATACACATGGTTACTGATATATTTGGCATGCAGTCATCACACCATGTCACAGAGAGGAGTGATGTGCAGCTTCACTGGACAGGGATGCATAGTATGGCAAGAGTATATTAAGTGTATGGGAGAGGGATCTGTCAGGCATGTTGTGATCCTTGTACTAGAAAGGTGGATGTCCATGATGTATGTGTTTATTTGGGATCAGGATGTGTTAAGTGTAGCATGTCCAACACCTCTGGGTTGGACATGGCTTTATTCAGGGTAGGCTGCATGCTACATCGTGCAGCCAGGGATTGTGAAGAGCAGTGTAGGACATCTACACATAGGCAAAAACCCTTAAAGGAATTATGTGATCTATTATGGGTCACATGGGTGTTGAGTATGGCTGAGCAGTTATCTCTATATTCCTGGATGGCACCCTGTCATGATTAGGGGTGCCACTTATGACTACCTGTCTTTTGTGGTGACGTAACTATCAAAAGGAAGTACTGTCCAGCTGCTTCCCATACACACAGTTGCCATTATGTTGACCACTGCCTCGGTGGTAGTTAATGGGTACAGGGTTTGCAACATAGGGGATGACAATGCAATACTTAGATGTCAGATTGTGGCCAAACATCACACACCACACATCTGACACACTAAGGCCATTCTTTATGTTGAACACAGCACACAATGAGTCAACTATTGCCCCTAGTTCATAGTCATTTGCAAACATCAAAAGGCTGATGCCTTCTGTGTTAGTCTATGTGGTATAGATAACAAAGAGGGGGAGTATCAGGAATGACCCCTGCATTACTGTGGCTGGCACTGGTTTGATGTGCGTGTATTTGTCAGACACCTTCTGTAGTGTGGGTTCTGCCAGCAGTCCAGTTTCCAACCACTCTTGTGACATAGGAATATACACCTAGTTTACTGAGTTTAGCTGGAACACAGTATGGGTGATGGTGTCCTATGGCCTGGCAAGGTCATGATATGCAGTGTGAATCAACCCTACTGTTATCTACATCTGTACCAAGTACATCAATTACGTTGAGCACGGTTCATGGCCATACAGACCAGACTCAGCAGGGTAGTTGTGCACTATTTCCCATTATCAATGGTGTCTCCCCCTTTGTGGGGTGTGATAACTGTTGCTGTGCACCATTCAGTGTGTACACAGCCTGCCATGGAGCTATGATTGAACATGATGTGTATGTGGATAGCTGAATGTTCTTACATTTGTGTAGGATACACCCTGGGATGTTGACAGGTCCCATGAAAGCTGTATGTATGGCTTTAGAGAGTGCAGCTTGTACCTGCATAGTCGTTAGTACAGGGGCCCTGTAGTGTACATGGATATATTACTAAGTGTACCTGTTGGGGGTGGGGGGAGGTGGGAGTGGGTTTAGATTCTCTGAGACCCTATCTGGATGAACGGGTGCTATTTCTGTAGGTGCAGTACCTCCCATGCCATAGTGCTGTTCAGCACGGCAGGTCTTGTTGTTGCCACTACGATTAATGATACAGCTATAGAATGCTCTGTGCTTGGCCTCATAATATGTGGCTGATTAGTTTCACAGTAGCTTTGCATGGCTTTATATGGTGTATCTGTATCTTACTGAGGCTGACCAGGGATCACCTACTGTCATGTGTGTTCACTCTTGCAACAGTTACTACCTTCTGTGGTACAGTTTAAAGCATGGTACCACCAGTTTGCCTACTTGTTTGTGTTGGGTTGACTTCTGGTTCTGTTTCAATGGCACAATCACTGCACGTATGTGACTGCTTAAGGATCATTTGTGTAGGATTCAGCATTTGCACATGCATTGTCCATCTGCATGAGTGCCATGGCACTCACCACTCTGCTCTTAGGAAACATAACATTGGCATTGGAGACTAACTATGTGTAGCATACTGTTAGCCCTGTTTGTGTGACTACTGTGATCCAGGTCAATGGGGTCGATGAATCCAACATGCATTGAGCGCAGGTGTTGGCACATGAGGAGTCTTCCCAGTTCATAATGGAATAGTTGAGAGTAGCCAATAGTATGGTTCTGTCTCAGACCTAATCTTCCCCATTACAGCACATTATGACAGTTGGGAAGTCCACGGCCTGGTGGGTGATTTGTCTCAAGGTGCATTTTGAATTCCAGTTTGGCACAAAGGTAGTTGCTCAGCATAATGCATCTGATGCTATGCAAGTGCAATTAGCGTGGAGGTGTGCATATCCTTCAGGAATATGGACACACCTGCGGCCCGTGTGTTCCAATAAAGGATAATGGGCAAGAAGTGAGCTATGTGTTATAACATGGTCATGCAGGTGTGCTATATGGAGCATTGAAACATGTCTCAGCCACTGCACAGCTTTGTTCTCCATGTTAGAGATTGACATATGTGTGTTCGCATAGTGTTTCTGACATGTATCGTGTAGGGAGACCCGCAGTTTATTGCTTGGCTGTCCCTGTAACAGCAGTGGACCCTCACTTGAACCATGCATGATGAAGGCAGTATAGGGGAAGCATGAGCCCTAGGGAGTATCTAGATTCCCAGGGGTGACAGATGCAGGCCCTGTCTGGCAAAGCATCATCGTGTGTCAACCATGTTATCCCAGGATGACAGATACTGGATACCCTGTGACATGCACCACTACACTAGACAATTGTGGAATACAATCCTTTTGTCCCTGTACTACAGCATCATTCTGGCCAATGTCAGAATGCTACCCAGGCCTTGGGACATACCTGCATGGGCTACAAGACCTGACAGTTCCTACATGTGTTTCCATGCAATCCAGGCTACTGCATCACAGGTCCTGCAGAACAACATGGAATATGCCAGAGCCATGTGTATAGTTCAAAATGTGGTCTGAGTGTATGAGTATGTGGCTATTCATGGCAGACAGGCAGCTGACAGTATGTATGCCCTCGTAAAGGTCGGTGTGTAACATAGTGCTAGAGTTTTCATTCACAAATGAGTACTGTTGGGCATGTTTCCAGTCATGTGTTCAGAGGTGTGGCGCAATTATGCAAACTATGTCATACAATTTGAGTATTTTGGTGTCTGTCTCTTCCTGCTTGGGGGGGGTCCTTGTTTGGCCAGATACTTAGATGCATCTGTGAATGTGTGTGATTTCCGGTAGTGTTTGTATGGGTGTCCTTACCGTGTTCTGGTAAGGGTATGTGTTGGTTGTGTTGATGAGCCGCATGTGTTAACCTACACCTCATGACTGTCCAGTCCAGTCATGGCTGTAGACTGGGCTGCCTTCCAGCTTACCCCTGTAGCTGCATCCCAAACAATGTGTGGGGCATGGGTGTTTGGTGGGTCTGGCAGTGTACATGGCATAGAGATTACATTCCCCCAGGATGGCCACATACACAAAGCTGACATTAGGAAACACCAGTAGCTGACTAGTGCACCTGCCTGTATGAGCATTCAGTACTACAAGTACCAAGTACTGTATTTAGTTTATGTATTGCCTATGAAGTTGTTTTAGACAGTGATGCTCACATGTAAATATTAGTGTTATGGACGTGACAACACTGGCTATTACAGAAACATCTTAGCTACCTTTAGCAGCAATCCTCCTCTGAGGAGCACATCACATCCTGTTAGTTGATTACAGATGATGCAAGTATCTACAGGTCTGTTTCCTTCTCTGGGTATATACTCACATATCCACCAGGACCATGAGCTCTGCAGGGCACAGACACCCACTCTCCAAACAGAGTTATGTATCAATAGGCTCTGATGCCACTATTAACATGATCAGGATATAATCAGATAGTGTGAGCCATCACCTATGATGCGGCTATTACACATGGGCAGCTGTCTCCTACATCTTACACTCCTACTGCAGATGTTACACTGGAGTTAAAGATGATATGCAACCTGTTTCATTACCAGTGCTGTGCACTACCTTACATACAGTATGTGCAGGCAGCTGTTAGGGTGGCAATGAGAGGTTGGGCTACACAAACCTGGTAGTTCAACAAGTCTGTCTGTACTATCAATATCCACTCTATGTAGGTGTGCACATAGCCATTTGGCCCAGCCCTGCAACAAGGGTCACTAGACTTTTGCATAACATGTACACATGCACAGCTGTTATTGCTTGCAAATGATAGCAGAGAGGTGGATATTACATGTGTTATGTGCATGGATAGTTACCTGGCTCTTCCAATTATCTTTGCTATCATGCTGCTAACCTGTCAGATGAATACTAATGCTATGTATCCTGTCATTGAGTATTGTAATTGCCAATAGACATAACTACTGTTTGCATAACATAACAGAACTGCTATGTAGAATAGAATACAGATCTGCCTAGAATACTGTACATTACACAGTTATTGGCACAATATCCCACAATGCACACCATATTTGCATGGTAAGCCCACCTTTAACATGTTCATCTTACTTATACACCCATACATATGTCGACTGTTACAATATATCGACATATACAATCCCCTGTTATAGCACATGTTTGTTGGACCAATCCTGACACTGACAGTGGATGGAAGTGAAGTGGTGGGTCCCAAGCCCATATCATCCCTTGTGGAGTATGTGGAGTGTGTCATGCGACCTACAGCAGTACACACATAGAATACTACAAGCATTACTTATTCTCAACAATACATCGCTACAATATAGCTATTTCTACTATATGCATTGATAACACTGTAATTCTTACAGTACAGGTACTACATACACAGACATACTACATGTTATACATAATATCTTAATAATCGGAGGTATTATTAGCTAGTGTAATACTAGTTTCGTTTCATCTTTCAGTGTTTTCTACTGTCCTACAGGTAGATACAGATGGTTTGAATGTGTGACAAGGCAAACCTTTATAGTTACAGATCAGTAACATGTGCTATCCCAATGACCAATTGGTGTTCCTAAGTAGCTAATTACATGCACATCAGCTGCACTGCTACTGCCTTAGCCAATAGCATGGCTACAGTGGAGTATTGTCCCTTTGCCTTACTTGTGAGGAATGTATAATGGCAACTATTTCACATAGCGCCATGTTTGTGTGTCTTTGTCCAACTATGTTAAGGTTTCAGCAGATGTTGTACAGTATAAATGGTTATGGTATGACAGCATATATTGATGTAATTATTTCGGTTGTGGGGTAGATGTTGGTGGGTGTACATAGTACATGCAGGTGTGTAGGAACCCCTTTTATACAACGTCTATATGTTTGTGGGTGTTCTTTCCCTATGTGAACACCTATCCCTTAGTGGACTAATACTATGGAAATTGCAGGCTGATTCATTAAGGCACTATTAAATGCTTCCTGTATAGTATGCAGGTACTGTTAGTCCTTGAATCCTTTGGCAATACAGCGGAATGTAATAAAGATTTGCAAACTGAAAGCTGCCTGTGTAATTCTGTCATGGATATTTGCAGCCATTGCAGTTGTGTTGATGACTGTGTCCATAGAACATATTTGTAATAGTGTATTGGCATATACTCTTCATATGTTATGTTCATATCGTTTGGGGGGGTGGAATGTGTGATTGCTATGGTCCATGTTATACTCTGATATGACCACTTCGGATGCTGTCTACAGACATGTATGTATGTATATCTATATATATATATATGTATATATATATATATATATATATATATATATATATATATATATATATATATATATATATATACACATATATGTGTGTGTGTGTGTGTGTGTGTGTGTGTGTGTGTGTGTGTGTGTGTATATATATATATATATATATATATATATATATATATATATATATATATGTGTGTGTGTGTTTGTGTATATATATATATATATATATATATATATATATATATATATATATATATATATATGTATGTGTATATATATATATATGTGTGTGTGTGTGTGTGTGTGTGTGTGTGTATGTATATAGATATATACATTGCTGCATATGTTTATCTGTACCTCCATAGATGTGTAGATGTTTTAACCTATCTATATATCTGCATATATATGTAGACCTGTATATATCGACATGTCTCTATGTATCTCTCTTTCTCTCTCTCTCTATATATATATATATATATATATATATATATATATATATATATATATATATATATATATATATATATGTATATATATATATATATATATATATATATATATATATATATATATATATATATATATATATATAAAACTATATAGCTATATATCTATATATGAGCATACACCTTTAATTGGGTACATGGCAGGTTGTCATATTTCAACACATTCCTCCCTTTTGTGTTTTAACCTGTCTGCATACTCAACTGGGATAGGTACATCCCAGGTAGCTTAGTGTTAGGTTACTCTGAGGATGGAGTACAAGGTTGCGAGTTTTACTCCTGGAAGGTGCTATTATTTTACCTCTCAGAGTAGGCACTGGTAGGGAAAGTGTGAATAAAGCACGTTTACGTTGTTGTGAGCAGGTTTGCCCGTGGTCTGCACACATACCTCTCAACCTGGAAACATCAAAAATCTGGACAAGGCCCATGAAAAATAGGTACAAATCTGTACGCTGATTAACATCTAATTTGCATACATAATTATGTAACCCCACCCACTCTAGTGGAATTGTGGGATACCAACTTTCAAACGCAAACTGAAGAACAGACGACCAAAATATGGCCCCAGAGCTCAGACCTTGTAGCAAATAGTAACCATTTTTTTTTTAAATGTGTAGCAATGAATGATCACTGGGAAGGGAGAAGAGCCTTACATCTACAAAGAAAGTAGAAAGTGCCTGTTGCCCTTGAGGAATAACTTGCCTATGTTGCATTAAAAAAGTAATAAGCTAGTAATATTGCTGCAATAGGGAATGGATGGTAAACTGATAACAGGTTAATTATTTACTAGGCATCTCTGCCAAAGAGGACATTCTCAAAACTACAGCATCCACCCCCTTTAAAAGTACAACACAGTACAGTATCAGCAATCCATCTACATACTGAGAGAGTAGAACCCACAAC
The DNA here is from genome assembly GCF_019279795.1 of Protopterus annectens. NCBI lineage: Eukaryota > Metazoa > Chordata > Ceratodontiformes > Protopteridae > Protopterus > Protopterus annectens. Next base: position 1,614,059,365 of record NC_056737.1, read on the forward strand.
CTTCTGCATCAAAAGCAAGTGTTCTACCTGTTGTGCTACTAACATAAACAGACTTGGTATAAGCAGCACTACACTGCTCTCCCCCTGAAGAAGTATGCAGCACAAGAAATCTGGAAAAAGCCAACATTTATTGAGGGGGGGGAATAAAGGCCCATAACAGGGGACACATTTTAAACATTGCTTGTATAATCTTATAAAAGTTGCCAGAATAAAATGTTTTGCGTTACCATGTGTTTTCTGAAAATAGGAAGACAAACTTAAATGGCTATCATTTAGTGAATTCATTTCTCACTAATTTGCTAGAAAACCACAAATATTAAGAGGAACATACCAAAGAAACATTGAAAACAAGTGGTGGTGTGGGTTTGGTTATACAACAAAACAGCATCCAGATTTGCCATTTTTAAACTATATGACAGCCACTCAGTTTATTCTAAAGTCAGATTGGCAGCAAATCTACTTTTACCCAGCTTATGCTAATACATTGGTATTGTCAAACCTCGGTGTCTGAGCAAGGCCCTCAATAATGAGATTAAAGTGCATTACATACACAGTGTACATGGGCCTGTAATGTCATCTGAAAGCAGTGAAACTAAGAATACATTTTTAAAACAAACATGCATGGTGTAATAGGAATGATGTACTGCAAGGCAGTGTGGTTTGTGTTTGGATTTGCTCCCTTTAGCTAGAGTGTTTAGTCCATTAATATTTGTCCTCAGACCCAAATCACCCAAACCTTAACATCGAGGAGAAAATCCCACTGTAATTTCTGTCCTTATTAAAGATCACGTCTACAATATACAATTTTAAAAATGTATACATGGAAGAAATGCAATGCCACAGCTGTATAGGACACTCGAGGTTAATATATGTGCAATGTTAATTTGTACTATTTTGTATAGTGTTAGAAAATGTTAATTAAATATTGTATATCTTGTAGCAGAGATTACTACAAAATGTGCTACTGTATTAAACAGGACTTGGTAAATGTGAAAAACACAGACTATTACAAAGCAGTGTACCCTTTTTGGGAGACTTCAGCTTCAATCCAAAGAAAACATTCAGCGTATACATTTCTGTCAAGTGAATTCCAATTGTCCACATTCCAATGGTATTTAGATTTTTGTGTCCAGCCAACAAAATTTTGATATAATACATTACTTGAAATAATGGAATTCCTGCCTAGAAGAAAAAAAAAAGAAAATTCAGAAAATGCATTATGGGCCATTGTAGTCAAGGATGATAGAAATTCAGGCTAACCTCGATCAATGCATGGATAAATGAAAGTAGTACTGCTATTGTTCCAGTGAACAAAAATATTTAGAATACTAACTCCATGACTAGAACATAACACAAAGTAGGAAAATATAGTAGCCAAAAGAATTCTGCAATAACCAGTAAGCACTATTTACATTCAAGAAGATAAAATACAGAACACACCCACCCTTATCTTCAGTAGCATTAATGGATGGCTGTTTAACTTTGCATCAAGGATAAAATACAGAACACACCCCACCCCTACCTTCAGTCGCATTAACAGACAGCTATTTAACTTTGCATTAAGGATAAAATACAGAACCTGCATTAACGGCTAACTTTGAAGAAGAAAAAATACAAGACAGCTGTTAAACTAACTTTGCAGCAGCATTAAGGATAAAATACAGAACTTGCAGCAACAACGGACTTTCAAGAAGATAAAACACACACCTTCAGTAGCATTAATGGCTGTTAGACTAATTTTACAGCAGCAACGAACTTTCAAGAAGATACAGAACCCGCAGCAGCATTAACGGACTTAGTCACACACACATTAATAGCTGTTTAAACTAACTTTGCAGCAACAGTAACGGACTGATAAACTAACTTTGCAACAGCATTAACAGACTTGGAAGAAGATAAAATGCAGAACCTGCAGCAGCATTAATGGACTAAGTCACACACACATCCCTCAGTAGCACTAATGGCTGTTAAACTAACTTTACAGCAGCATTAACGGACTTACAAGAAGATAAAGCGGCAGCATTAATGGACACACTTTGCCAAATAAAATACAGTTCTTCTCGGACATGCATGCACCCCAGACACACACACCCTACCTGTAAATAATTCCCATCCCAGCAAAGTCCCAAGCCAGCAGCGAAAACGGGTCGGCAGCAGATTTAAAGCAAAGTCCCAAGCCAGGCGCCAGCACATTAAGTCCCAAGCCAACAATGAAAACAGCAGCAGCCAGCCCAGCAGATTTGACCTCAAAGCCAGCATTCTTCTCTCGGAAGCAGTTTCAGTCCAAAACAGCATTCTCTCAGCAGCAGCAACGTCTTCACTCTTCAGTTACTTTCAAATTCTTCTCGGCAAAGCACTTCCCGCCTGCTCACAGTCAGCTGGAAATGATGACGTGAGCTCCTTGAGCTCAATTCCGACTGGCTGGTAGTGCTGACAGAGCTGACATCATCACGCAGGTGATGACATCAGCTCTGACAGCGCAAAAATTAAAAAAATAAAAAAAGAAAAGGAAAGAAATCGGAAATGAAGGGGTGCCACTCGGGAATCGTGGCACCCCTTAATTTGGACCCCAAAACTCGGTAAAAACCGAGTAATTCGGGACAGTTGGGAGGTCTGTCTGCACGACGTTAAGCAAAGGTAAAACGTGTGAAGCGCTTCTCCATTTCCCGTGTTTCAGCACTGCTTACCATCATGCAAACACGTGGAAATCCACTTACAACTGCTTAAGAGTGCTTTAATCCACCTGCATCCAAAAGCCCTTATTCTGGCCCTCAAAATAACCTAAAAGCCCTTGAACCCGGGACCATGAACACCACAGTCACTGACTTGACCACTAAGGCATCTGAGATCTATAAGAATGTTACGGTGTTTGGAATATACATTGTACTACAGACATTCTTCACTACTGAAAACAAATGTGACAGTCAGTTGGTGTACATATGTCTGATACATGTTAATGTTCATATGTTTGTGAAAGTAGGTGTTGCAACGTGACATAACAGGGTGTATTATGAATGAGTAAGGTTCTTGCTTTGTGTCCTTTTTATATTGTCCCCATACTCCATGTATGCTCCTCCAGTTCACTTATTGGACATCCGACCCAGGACCTCCTTGATGCATGATTGCTTACCCATCATTCCTCCCCCACCCCAATCTTCATATACATTACAACCCCCCCTTCTATAGTGAATTATGTTAATATTAATTGTTATAATACCAGAGCTGCATGTGTTTTGTGTACACTCCAGTTCCTTTGGAGTGCTTTTGTGTCACAAAGAGTGTTCATAGATGTTTATATATATGGCTATTGATGTAACAGTATAATATATATATATATATATATATATATATATATATATATATATATATATATATATATATATATATATATATATATATATATATATATATATGTGCAGACATCACTGACACACACACACACACACACACACACACACACACACACACACACACACACATATATATATATATATATATATATATATATAGATATATATAGATATATATATTTCGTATTAGTTTTTAAGAGTAATACATCTGTAGACTGGAATGTGTTGGTTCACAAACTACAGTACATTACAATGTACTGTACATATGTAAACAAAGTCACTGTCCCATTTGTGATCATTACAATGAAATGCATATGGTATAAGGTGTAGTCTCAAGACCATGAAACATGTGTATATCTCGGCTGGCTTAGTGGTGCGTCCCATGACTATAGTGTGCATGGTCCAGGGTTCAACACCTGAGATGCTTTACGAATGTTTTTTTACTGCAGAATAAGGCTCATTTAAGCAGTTGTAAGCATGTTTAAAAGTGTTTGTGTAACATTATAGCAGTGGTTAAACACAGTTAAATAAACTTTGTTAAGTATAACCTGTGCGCGCAAACACGGCCACATCCGCTAACTACTCCGGATATATACATGTCAGTGACGTAACATCTCACTATGTGCTGACATAACATTACATTCTCTGTTGACTGTACTCACCTGCACACATGGGTTTATATGGGTGATTCGAATGTTTATTATACAGACAATTACTACCTATATCTGCAAGCTGTTGTTAAGGTATACTTTTGCACATGATAAACATCCCTGCCTTTATCTGGATTGTAACCTCGAATGCACAGATACTATGCAGATGCTGTAACCATTACACTGTTGACATTAACATTGCTTCTGCCTATTTCCTATTTAGATGATTTCTATATGTAAGCTTGGCTAAGCAAAGGGCGGGAGCCCCATATTCACTGAGCTTCATGTACTCTTGAAATAACAACATATAACAAATGTACTGTGAGACAATACATTACATTCCTTACTACATTAGGCATAGCCCCTCACTGACACACTTCAAGGGAAACCTTGTTGTGTGAATGGGTAACAGACGTTACACCCCTGGGATCATGTGTCCCAGAACCATACAGCCAGGGCGTGAGGAGCCTGTCCAGTTTGATAGCTGCAAGATCTGTTGGGGGAATTGAATGGTGTTGAATTGCAACATTAACATGCCTTCTTTAGATCACTAAGTGCCGCTATCACCCTCCACAACCGCAGTCTTCAACAGCTTCCAGCAACTCTGCCTGGAATTGCTTCATTAGCTATGCTTGACAGAGGCTCAGTAACTTCATCAGTGTTTCGGGGAAGGCCAACACACTGTTGCTATGCTTCTAATTGCCCTTGGGCAGATAGGTAGTAGGCTATCTGTGAACCTGTAATGTGCAGACCATCACAGCGATAATATGTGAATAAACAAACTTTCAGATTACAATATACAGTGTGAACTCACCATGTAGTCAGGATACAGTTGAGTACAGCAAGAACATACAGAACACTGATACTTAGATACTCCAAAAGCCTATCTTGGAAGCTAGTAGACTTGTATAAGTTTAAGGCTTTCTATTACTTACCAGTAGGTTACCTACAGGGGAGATGAAAAACAAGCACAGATGGGGAACATGCATGCAATGATACCATAACGGATTATGTGTCAGCCTTAGGCTTTGAAATACTGGCTAAGGCTATTGGGGCCCCCATGGTGCCTTATTTAAGAGAGTCTCAAAGGTACATACCAGCTCCGTAAACAGCACAATAGCAGATTCAATGAGGATTATGCTACTCAACACCAGGGGTTGTGATCACAACATGCATACACTCACAGCACTCCTCAGAATGGACAACATCTGTGCATTAACTGAAATCTGTCTTAAGGCTCCTGAGAGCACACCAGCACTACCAGACTACAACCCATACCACACATTTCAGCCACAGAACATGGACTGACAGACATGGAGGAGCTGTATCCATATTCATCAGGGATGCCTACACCTCCAGGTTAGTGGGGCAGCATGATACCTCTGTGATCATCCATGTGCAGCTAACATAAGACACAACTGCAACGTGGAATGTGGCCTGCTACAGATCACCCTCCATGACTCAGGACCTCCACTTACCTGGAGACAGTGGAGAACATGACAGTCCTAATGCACACCCTGGCATTGGCTGATGTCAACTACCATACCATTAACTGGGAAACGTACTCTGGTACTCACTTCCAGGACCAGCGCTTCCTGGAATGTATCACCTCATATGCCCTGTATCAGGTGATAACCTCTGTAATGTGGGGTGGAAACTACTGGATGTGATCATCACCAACATGGGCAATGGGTGCACCACAGCAGAGGTTAACCGGTCACTAGTTAGATCTGACCATAAACTATTCACTGTTTCCACACCCTAGCATCTCCCCCACCTACGGATACCACAGTGTATACCTTTCCTACAGCTAAATACACACTACTAGTGACAAGGGTGGGGGGGTTACAGTGCCCATGCTAAGGGGAAACACTGCTCAAGATACAGACAGATTTACAAATGCAGTCTATATGCACCTACACAGATGTATGGATCATGCTATCACTGATAAACCAAGACTCACTCCTCCTAGACAAGGTTTGGTGGACCTCTGCAATAAACAGGCTATACTACAGAAGTAGGACAGTGTTCCAGACACCCAGCAAATCCCACGAAGGGCAGACATCCGTGACCACTATTAGTATGATATGTAGGTCCCTCATGACATCATCCAAGGCTAACATCAGCAGGAGAATACGCAAGGATTCAAAAGATAACCATGAGGCCTTCTTTGGCTATGTCAAGGACCTACGTGGTGACACAAAGATTTGCACTGTGCCGGTGAAATATAGCACAAAATATGCTGATCCTACTGATATGCCAACAATCTTGCAGATACATTTGGTGCATACTTCACCCCCTAAAGAGCCCACAACACTACCCAAAAGGTACAGTATCCCAACCATCAGAGACACACAGATGGAAATGGCCCTCTCTAACAGCAGAACACAGCATCAATGGAGGCAGATGTTGACCCAGACTGCATCTTGCAAACTGTACAAGACAACCTGCCCCCCACCTAATTAAGCATTCCTACCTCAGCCTTTCCACAGGCTACATACCCATACAATGGTGCGTGGTAAAGGTTATTCCACTCCATCAAGGTGAAATCACAACTGACCATGGTAACTACCACCCCATAAGCCTGACTAGCCTGGTCTGCAATGGTATGGTTCGCATCCTTATGGCACTCATTAACAATGACATTGGTAACCTTCAAACACGTGACCCAACACAGGTCAGCTTGGTTGAGTGCAGTTCAAGCCTACTGAACCTGTTTGACGTCTTACATACAGTCACCAAGACGTTAGATGATGGGGGAGGTGGTTCACACATACTACCTGGACTTCACCAAGGCTTTTGACACCATGCCTTACTCAAGTATTATTGATAAACACACCAGCCTGTACATTCACCCATACATCACAGGTTGGGTTGCCTGTGGGCTTACACACAGAACCCACATGGTACGACTAGTGGTCTCCAGGTCCAGTTCTTGAACTGTCATGACTGGTGTACCACAGGACTCAGTCCTGGGAGCCCTACTGTTTGGCATATACGTCTAAGATGTACAGGCAAACACAGGTGGACTATGGCAGACCATGTTTGGCAATGACTGCAAACTGGGAGCAATGATTGATAGTCCAGCTGGCACGGACATCCCTCAAGGGGCCTCACAGAGAATGTCACAGGGTGCCAATGACATGGCCTCCAGCCAAGCGCCACTAACTGCATGGTCATTCCATTGTGGAATTGGCACCCACATATTAACACATTAGCGGCAGCCACTTTAATACAGATGAGGTAATGGGGTATCTGGGGACTGAGGTAGACAGTGATCTCCCCTTTGACAATCATATCTCCACAGAAGTTAGGACATCCTTCTATGTAGGCCATCTGATTATTAAAGGATTCCCATCTAGACATACTGGGGTTATAGTGCCCCTTTACTCATCAGTCCCATCATAGGGTATAATAACCCATGTGGGACATACCTCAGAGGACACGTCCAACAGCTGGGGGGGGGTCCATGAATGTACCTCACCAAGGGGAATACTGGCCTCCAATATATGGCTTATACAGCTGGACTGAATAAATTCCTGCTTTACTCAGTGGCATCTCGTTTACCCAAAGATGATCTCCACTGGCCAACACAGCCATGTTGAACTCAGGCTTGATGGATATGCTCCACCTATGGGAATCCATGTCACGTGAGCCACACACTGTAGTGAGCTAACCTTGCCACAACAATAACTGGAAGATGCTGGAGGAACAGCTTCTTGTCACACACACTCCCCATATTTTGGAACAACATCCCTAACTACATTATACAGAGCCCCTCACTAACACTCTGCAAGAGAAATCTTGAAAGGTGGATGGGGAACAGTAGATGTACCCCAGGGATCCCGCCATTGGCTCTGCTCCACAGAGGGATGGTTAATGAATCAATGGGCTGTCAAAAGCTGACACATTTTGACTGGCCTTATGAATGGCCTCTGGCAGTTGGCGAAGTACCTACCTATGAATCTATACATACAGTATCTGCATATGCTGATAGCTTAATTTACTGTAACGGTGTTGACTTACCTTATGCCAATGGTTGTTGTGTGTGCAATAGTTGAGGGCTGCCTATGTTGGATGCACACAGTAGACCGCCTATACATGACAATTTACAGGTAGTCTTGTGTGTGTGCCATCCATTTTTATGGTGTGTGCAGGTGGAGAAAGGTGTCAGTTCCTAGGTGCCTACACTGTCAGTGTGTGTGCTATACGGTCCCTCTTTGCCAAGGCATGGGCATACTGGTCACGTCTCTCTCTGCCTACTGTGGCTGGCTTAGGGTGTTCATGGTCTGAGTACCTCTGTGCCTGTGGGGCCCTTGGCAATGGTGGTGAGCTGTGAGGGCCTTCACCATTCTGTCCCTGCTGCAGCTGTTTCTGCAGGACCATATTGTGTAGCATGGCACACACTATGAAGATGTGAGCACATGTGCCTGGAGAGTATTGTAAAGCTTCACCAGATATGTCCAAACAATGGAACCATGATTTCAGCATCCCAAACACACTCTCTATGATGATTCTCATTTGTGTGTGTGCCTCATTATGGCATTCCTGTTGGGTGTGTGTGCATTTCTGATGGGAGTCATCATCCACGGTTCCAGTGCATAGCCAGCATCCCCCACCAGATGGCCATTTGGGATGTCCCCCTGGCAAATAACCGATACAGCTATGAGGCATGTGGGAGTCATGATAGCTTCCAGGGCTGCCAGCATACACATCCATGATAATGCCCTGGGCATGCAGATGACCTGGCAGTTGATGGAGGGGTATCTCTTGCAGTTTATGTAGCACCTACCCTGCTGACCGGGTGGTGACTTCATGTGTATGTGTGTGCAGTCTATTGCACCCAGTACCTCCGGGTATTCTGCCACATGGTGGAAGAGATGCATATTGCTGGCCAACCCCTCCAGTGTTCAGGGAAAGTATATGTGCTCACTGACATGTGGTAACATGGCATCCAGGAACTGGTGTAGTACCCTGGATGCTGATGCCTATGTTATACCCATGATATCCCCAGTTGGTCTTTGAAAGATATCTGTAGCTAGTATTCTCAGGTTTACACATACCTTCTTATCCACTGGGATAGGTTCCCCTCTGTTTGTTCTGGCTCTGAGGCGTGGCTGGCACAGCTCCACAAGTTGCTGTATTGTGTCCCTGTCCACCCTGTAATGCTCTACTATCTCCAGATCATGTAGCCCCTGGTAGTTTACCCTGGGTCTGAACACTCTCCTCCTCCTCTGGTGCCTGCGGTGGTCGTGTGCATCATCCTCCACACCACCTTCAGTCTCCAGCACATGCTGATGGATCAAAGCTATGGCAGCCCCTAACATGTATATAATAGAAGTTCCCCATCTGTATACACCACTGGTGCAGATTGTATGGGAATACACAATGTGTGTGAGGTACGTTCACTCTTTATAGTATTGTGCTATGGATGCTGCTAATATAGGTGGGTGTGTATGAGCTATTCCAGCTGCTGCGTGTCTTAATTATGGGTTTTGCAATGAGTACTGCAAGTGTGGGGCCTTTACTGTGGAGATCTACTTGCCTGCCTTCATTAATCTGTTGCCCTTTAATTCACTTTTAGACCTGGATCCCCTCCCATTATCAGGCATGCATCCACCTGCCATCTTTCTTGATTTGTACTTTCCCTACCCAGTCATGGCGAAATGTGCCTTGTAGCTGATATACTGCATATCGCCTTTGTTCTGCTTTGACACTTTGCTGTTTTCTTTGCAGTACAGCCCCTCCCCTTCCCTGTTCTGCAGGTAGCTGCTTGCAGCCTTGTTAGCTGTTATCAATGGCCCACTGTAGGCTCCTAGATGATAATTAGTCATTTGTAGTCCAGTTTCACTGTTGCAGCATTTCCTTATTTTTTTCTTATATCCTTCCTGTTTCAGCTATAGTGCATGCCACGCATACCCGTTTACCGGGTTTATGCACATTTTCATCACCGTTCACATGCATACTCGGTTACCTTGTGTACTCTCAGCTAAGCATAGCTATGGGCAATTCGACACACCCCTATCCTGCAGCTTTGCCTAGCTAGGGGCAGACCCATTTAGCAATGCTCCAATGTGCTTACAGCAATGGCGACACACCCCTCTCTTGATGTCATCTTTATCTCAAGGGCTCACCTCGGTGTTATAACGCTACACTGTGAGGTGCATCCTTACACCAGCGGGGAATCTGCGATTCACTATTACTCCTCTCATTTGCATGGCATTGCCTACTAATTCCTAACTTCTGCGCATAACACTGTCACTGCCCCTTAGCAACCCTTGCGCCATGAGTATGATGTAGCATGCCTGCCATTGATTATTATGGTGAAATCGTGATATGTGTTTCATTGCAGTTTTATTCTATATTTTTATATATTCCTTGTGATCCCCTTTGCGCACCGCTGCCTTGCTCTTCCACATTGCGATAGTGCTACTATATATATTAAATGTTAATTTTATATTTTGTACATGTTTTTTATGTCAATAGCTATATATTTAGCCATTGGCATATATTAACAATATAATATATGTTTTTGGTCAGCTGTCATGGCTCCGATTTTATGTTTGAAAAAATGTAAACCATTTTCTACGGTTTACATTTCTGCATGCTTACACTATGCCTGCACCACTTCCTGAATCCTTACATACCTTCATTTGCATGCTACACTGCTGCACATGGGGTAATTAGCATACAAGGCTCAGGAGTTGTGCGGACATAGCGTACGCAGGTAGTGAACATGGGAACGGCTCGTACTTGAATAGTTTGGCGGCCATCTTTGGTGTTAGAACACAGACGCTACGCCTGCACCTGGTGCAAGCATCACGAATCCAGGGGATGGTTAAAAAACAATGATTGGAAATCAGTTCTCCCAGGGTATAAATAATTTTACTGTAACAGACATTCTAACAAAAAATCAGGTGGAGGTGTTATGATAGGGATTAAAGATACTTATGAGACATGCGACTATTATATGTTCAATAATAACAATTGTATAGATTGTGTAACTGTGACAATAAAGATGAAACCGGAACATATAACAACTGTTAGAGCTTATAGACCACCAAATTCAAATGCTAATGACCTAGAGGAATTCATATATTATTATTATATGAAACTCAGGAGGGAACAGTAATATTAGCTGGGGACTTAAATTTATCAGAAACAGATTAGAATAATATTGATTCAACAACATTAGTAAGGAAATTATTCACTATGTATGTTCAGGAACAACAATTGCTTCAAACTGTAAAAAAAAAAAGAACTACCAGGGAACAAAACATACTAGAAACTGTGTTCCTAAAGAAATTACAGTTACTTCAAGTCAAGTTTTATCACTGCTGATGTGCAGTGATTATGGGGTTATAAAGGTTAATTTGTTGCTAGCTAATTCTGTCAAACTGAAATCTAAACCAATGCACAGAAGATTAATTACAGATTATATGCAAGCAATACAGTCACAATGTGGAACTAAATGGACTGATTTGTTTACTGGGAAAACTGCATATGCAATGTGGAAAGTTTTGAAAGAGAAATTGTTTGAGTGCAAAAAATCAAAAAAAATGTTTAACATCAGGATCTAGGCATACAACGTCAGGGGGTATACTTCTATAAAAAGAAGATACCTGATTAAGGTGAGAGACAAAAATATAAGAAATTGAAGAGCGGTCAAACTATAACTTTGAAAATAATTGAAATAAACAATCTGGACAAACAAATTAAGCATAGTGTGAGACAAGCTCAAGAAAAGTTTGAAGAAAATGTATATAAAGATAATGAACAAAATAGGAAACCTTCTTATAGATACATAACACATGGAAGGAGTAAAGACATACAAACTGTTAAACTGTGTGTAGATTCTAAAATTTATTCTCAAACACAACAGATTGCAGATATATTTATAAAATCTTATACAAAACAGTTTGGCTCCACAAAGGGGGTGATAAGTTGTCCTAGTGAAACCCAGGCAACTGTAGAATCTGGAATCAAATTAGGTGATATTGAAAAACAACTGCGCAAACTGGATCCAAACAAAGCACAGAGAGGAGACGGAATTAGTAACAATGACCCGAGAATACTTCAGAAAGAACTTACAGTACCATTGTATTTATTATTTACTAGGTCATATAAATATGGGGAGATTCCTCAAGATCAGAGCCGTGTAGAAAAATAAGGAAGGACCAAACCACGGAATGCATAAAAATACTTCCAATTTTAATGGTGAGCGCTTTCGCAGTTCAACAAACTACTTCATCAGACAATCAACAGAGACATCCCCACAACTTTTAAAAAACAGTCAACCAATTGCATAGCAGAATTCAAATGACATAGTTAATTGACTAATTAATGAACTAATCCATCCCATGTAGGCAAAAATCTCATTTAAAACCCATTATACAAAATCTAAAACTACTAAAATTGACATATTCAGTACATAAAAATTTAGTACATAAAGAGTTTTATCTGCATACTCCTCTGGCCTGGAGTATGGGTTTCAGAGACAGTTTGTCATTAAGTCCCTTTCCAGAGTTTGCTCTCATTCTTATAATCCAACTTAACTCAACCTGTTCAGTGAAACTCCTAATGTCTCCTCCCCTTGGATTTTCCTTAATAAGTTGTACCATCATAAATATAAAAGTATGGTTCATATCAGTGTGTTTAACATGTTTGGCTAAAGCATTCACTTCACTGGCTTTGGAGATTTCATAAGTATGCTCCCTTATTCTTTCCCTTAAAGTATGGTTTGTCTTGCCTAAATAGAATGAACTGCATAATTCACAATAAGCAAGGTATACTAAGTTACTACTATAACAACTTGTTCCTACTTTAAATTCCCATCTTTTTCTTGTCAGGATGTAAAAAAACTGAATTGCAGTCCAAATACACACAGTATCTACAGTTCCCCCATGGGTATGTACCTATTCTGTTAATCGTAGGATGCTCCATTACCATATTTCTAGGTCCAGATAGGAGCCTTTTCAGTGATTTTTTTATTTTTATATGTATAAGAGGGACATTCACCTATAATATTTCTAACACTGTCATCAGCACAAAGAACTCCCCAGTGTTTATTATATATCTCCTGTACCGCTTTTATGTTACTGGAGTAAGTAATAGACATACGCATTTTGTCCTTCAACTGCTTACTATGAGTGTCAACAGCTACTCTCTCTGAGAAGTAGGGTTTTCCTCTATTGTGCATAAATTCAGGTATCCTATTTAACTCATGACCTACCTCTGTCTTACAATAGCCCCAAATCCATGAACCTAGTACCAAGTGTGTTCAACTCTTTCATGAATTTCTCATCATTGGCCATCAGTCTAATTCCTTGTCTTTTGATATTATTTTTAAAGACATGGCCAGGGTGCATACTCTGTCTATGTAAATATGTTGTTCTATAACACTCTTTTCTGTGGATCTGAGTTTCAAATACTCCTTTAGCATATCTTGTAATTTTAACATGTAAGAACGTAATCTCTTTCAATGAGTGACTCATTGTAAACTTTAAGAAATGTGTACTTGAGTTAATATTTTGCAAAAATTCATCCAGAGATCTCTCATCACCATTTCATAGTAGAAACAGATCATGTATAAATTGTCTGTAGAATACCAACTTGCCCATGTCCATATAAGGAGCTAGGTATATGCCTTTCCATTTTGCCATCACTAGGTTGGCGTAGCTATTGGCACAGAACGTGCCCATAGCTATGCCATCCATCTGTTTGTATAGATTTCTTTCAAACAGAAACACATTGTTTTCTAAAATTGATTCCATAAACAGCATCAACAATTCAATGAACTTTTTATCATACGTGCCATCATCAGTTAAATATTGCATGCACATTTCAAGTCCATCACTATTTGGTATGGCTGTAAATAGGGACTGGGCATCTAGTGTTACCATAAAACAATCTATACTGACTGTCCTATTGCTCAAAAATGTGTACAAATCACTTAGAAACTGTTCAGTATCTTTAAGTACATATGAATTCTTGCTAAGTATAGGTTTAAGATGTTGCTCAATGTAGATACTTAAAGGTTCAGTGCACCACCACCCCCCCCCTGCCACAGTGGGTCTCATGGGAGGGTTTGTAGGATGTTTGTGAACCTTCAGTAATCCTTGTATAATAGGGGTTATCGGGCTAATTACATTCAAATAATTGAACAAATTTAACCCCCAGATTCTCAAAAGCTTGCATGGAGTGCAAGACTGGTGCAGGAGCTCACACAGGCAATATGTCTGCCGTGCGATTCAGGAACAGCCTGCAGGGGTGTGCACGAGCGCTCCTGCACTAATCTTGCACAGACTAAGCCCTGGTATACAAATCACCCCATTTGCAGGTGAAATCCATGCAAATGAGGTGATTTTGCAATCCAAGAAGCTTGCAACAGTCCGTGCAAGACTAGTGCTATCTGCAGAAATGTACTCGGTTAGTAACCGAGTACATTTCTGCAAAATCCAAAACGGAGCTATGACAGCTCCAATTAAAGGCTGCATATCATTTAGGAAGCATGCCAATGACCAAGTGTAAGGCCACTGGCATTGCAAACAATACAAAAAATAAAAAAAATCAACTTTTATTTTTTTTTAGCCGAACTCGGCTGTTTAAGCATAGGGCAGTGGCGTGCAAATGGGATCAAGGGGAAAATAAGAAAATAAACCTAAAATAAGCATTCTAACTAACATCAGTATTCTGCCATGCAAGTCAATGGCAGGCAGAAGACAACCTGGCCAGTTAATAGTGGTTGCTAAGGGGGGAGGCTCAGTGTGAGACATGTAACTATGCATTAGCAGGCAATCCTATGCAAATGAGGGGAAGGATAGTGAATCCCAGTTTTCCCCAGGTCCCAGCAGTGTAACACTATGAATAGCTTAGTGTAAAACTAGGAGGTAGGTGAAACCATGGATGGGTGTGCCAGGCATACTGTAAATGGATTGGAGCCCTGTGGCTTGGGTTTGCTCCCAGCTTAGCACAGCTAAGCTAGGGGGTGTGTCAAAACCTGCCTAGCACTCTTTACAAAGTGTAAGCATGTGTTACAGGAAGAAAAAAGGAAATAGCAGCAGTGTGCACATATGAGCACTCTGTTTGTGCTGTGCACATACAGGCTTAAATAGAAAGGCAATGGGAAGGGAAAACAGCAGTAGGAAGGTATTCAAGGAGAACTATCTTAGCTAACAGGTGAAATGTAACAGAATCAGTCAATTACACAGGCAGCAGACCAACCCAGAACACTACTATAAACTAAGCAAACACCTTCCCCTCTGTTTTTTCCCGCACTCTACACCACCGGTGTATACAAGCAGGGAAATTTTAACAAACAAACCTACAAAATGAGAAGGGCTGCAGCAGGCAACATAGAACAACATGTACAAGAGGCTGAGGGTGGTGAGGATGTGAATGCTGCTGAACAACCCACAGTGAGGAGATGGAGAAGAGTGTACAGACCCAGGGTAACCTACCAGGGGCTACATGAGCTGGAGATAGTGGAGCACTATAGGCCTCCTACAGCAAATTGTTGAGCTGTGCCAGCCACACCTGACACACCAAACTGACCGAGAGGAAACCCATCCTAGTGGACACCAAGGTATGTGTAGGCCTAGGTATACTAGCCACAGGTACCTCCCAAAGCACAACTGGGGATATCATGAGGATCTCACAGGCATCAGCATCCAGAGTATTCCACCAGTTCCTGGATGCCATGTCAGCACATGCCAGTGAGCATGTATATTTCCTCAACACGGGTGAGGTGTTGACCAGCAATATGTGTCTCTTCCACCAAATAGCAGAATACCCTGGGGTAGTGGGTGCTATAGACTGCATGCACATATGTATCAAAGCACCAACCATTGAGCAGGGTAGGGCCTACATCAACCACAGTGGCATCCCCTCCATCAACTGCCAGGTCGTTTGTCATGCCCAGGGCATTATAATGAATGTGTGTGCTGGCTGCCCTGGAAGCTATGACGATTCCCACATATGACATCCGATTCATAGGTTCATAGGTTCATAGGTTGATACTAGGCTATCTGCCCTAGGGCATTTATAATCCTAGCCAAAGTGTGTTTGGCTTTTGCCACCCTTTTAGATTAGTTGACTGTGCCTCTGTATAGTAGGTCACAGAAGATAGCCATTTTAAGGTTAGTTTACTGTGCCTCTGTCTAGTAGGGACACAGAAGAGATCTCAGGGGTAAACCTATGATCTCCCAACCACTCGTCAAGATTTCTCTTGAAGAGGGTCATTGAGGGGCTTGCCCTAACATGGATTGGGATTTTGTTCCAGAGTGAGGGGAGGCTCTGGGATATGAATCTGTCCCTCCAGCATGTCCTATTTATTTCTGTACTGAGGTTTAAGTCCTTGGAGCATGTAGCTCTAAAGGATTTGGATTTCCTGAGGTGGAGCATGTCCATTAATTCTGGTTTGGACATGGCTTTATATGTCAGGCACAGATCGCCTCTGAGTAGGCGGTAAGCAACTGAGTAGAGCTGGAGTTTCTTTAGCCTAACTGCGTAGGACATCTGTTTGAGTCCCTTGATCCTCTTGGTGAGGTACTTTTGGGGTCTTTCCAGTTGCTGCAGGTGTCTGGTAAGGTACATCCTAAATGGGGCATTGTATTCAATTATTGGCCTGATGAGTGATGAGTAGAGGGGCACAATGACCTCTCTTGACCTAGATGTGAACCCTTTCGTAATAAGGTGGGCTATATAGAAGGTCTTTCTAACCACTTTGGCAACGTGATTGTCAAAGTAGAGATTGCTATCTGCTTGGGTCCCCAAATCCCTAATTACTTCTTCCATACTTAATGGATTACCACCTATGTGGTAATTTGTGGGCACTTGGCTTTTCCCAAAGGGGATGACTATGCGCTTTTTGGCATTTAGCTTTAGGCCATGGCTCTGGCACCAGTTATCCATCTCTGTGAGACCCTTTTGGAGGATGCTTGTGTCAGTCGGCGAGTCAATTATGGCACCCAGTTTGCAGTCATCTGCGAACTTGGTCAGCCATAGTCCTCCCGTGTTAGCCTGTACCTCAGAGAAATATATACCAAACAAGAGAGGTCCCAGGACTGAGCTTTGTGGGAAGCCACTTGTAACTGGTTTAGAGTCTGACATGGCACCTGCAATTCTGACCATGTGGGTTCTATCCCTGAGCCAGTTTGCAACCCATCTTGTGACATAGGGGTTGATATTTAAGCTGGTGAGCTTATTTATGATGCCTGAGTGGGGTATTCTGTCGAAGGCTTTTGCGAGGTCCAGGTAGGCTGTGTGGACTACCTTCCCTTCATCTATGGCCTTGGTGACTGTTTCAAAAAAGTCAACCATGTTCAAGAGGCAAGATCTGCCCTTAACAAAGCCGAATTGGGTAGGATTCAGTGTTTGGAGGTTCCCAATGTCTTTGTTTATGAGTTCCATGATGATACGCTCCATAGCTTTGCAGACCAGGCTAGTCAGGCTTATAGGGCGATAGTTTCCGGGGTCCGTTGTGGCACCACCTTTGTGGAGTGGGACCACTGTTGCTGTACGCCATTCCTTGGGTACATATCCTGTAGTAATGCTGAGATTGAACAGTGACTTTATGTGAGGGTTCAGTTCTTTTTGGAGCTCGTGTAAGATGCAGCCTAGGACACCGTCTGGTCCCATTGATCCCATTGATACTGTATTTTTTGCTTTGGAGAGGGCAGCTCTCACCTGTGCTTCTGTGATGTCAGGGAGGCTACACTCTGTTGGGATAGACATTTGCTCTTTGGGGGGGGGGGGGGAGAAGTTTGCACTGAACCTGTCTGCCAGGATGTTGGCAATGTCTGTGGGTTCAGTGTATTTTTTGCCATTTTGCACTAACTCAGAGCATATCTGGGAGTTGCCACCCAGGTTCCTGACATAACTAAAGAAGGCCTTGTGATTATCTTTAGCATCTTGTGCAATTTTTCTTTCGAAGCTGGCCTTAGATAATTTTATGAGGGATTGTAGTTTCTTGCTAGTACTGATCAGAGATGCCTTCCCTTTTTGGGATTTTGCTCTATCATGTAGTAGCTTCCTCCTTCTGTTGTATAGCTTATTTATGGCTGGGGTCCACCAGACAGGTCTCCTGCCTTTGGAGGAGTGAGTCTTGGTTTTATTTGGGATAGCATGATCCATGCATTCCTGTAGGTGTCCATAGAATGTGTTTGTAAAGGATTCTGCGGTTTGGGCAGTATTTTCCAGTGGCCCGGGGGCTTTGAAGGATTCCACCTCAGTTTTGAGAAGTGTGAAGTTTGCTTTTGAGAAGTTCTTCACCGTGGTTTCCTTGGCTGGGGGTGGGGATGGGATATGGATGTCCAGTGAGATTAATTTATGGTCAGATCTTACCAATGAGGGGTATACCTCTGGTATGGAACATAGAGTCCCCATGTTGGTGATGATCAGGTCCAATATGTTTTCCCCTCTTGTGGGAGTGGTGACCAGTTGTTCCATAGCATTTGAGTTTATAAATTCTAGGAACCGTGGGGCAAGGGTGTTGAGGCTTGAGTAGTGCACCCAGTCTATGTTTGGGTAGTAGAAGTCACCCAATATGATGGCGTTTGGAGAGACCTTCATATTCTCCAGTGTTCTCAGGAAAGCTGAGTGGGGTTCCTGAGTTTGGGAGGGTGGTCTGTAACAGGCTACAAACTGAAAGGCAGTTTTGCCCACTATTAGTTGCACATGGATGATCTCCAATGCTTCATGCAGTGCCACTAACCTGGAGGTGTGGGTGTCTTTGATGAATATGAATACTCCCCCTCCTTTTGTGGTTCGGTCCGAGCTTTGGGGCCAAAAAGCATGGTATGAGGTATAATCTGGTAGTGCTGGGGTGCTCTTGGGAGCCTTGAACCAGGTTTCTGTTACTGTACAGTTATTGATATTCTCCATACTGAGGAGAGCCTCCAGTGCATGCATTTTGAGGTTTAGACTTCTGGCGTTGAGCAGCATTACCCTTAGTTTCTTTTTCCTTGTGTTGTCTATGGAGGTGGGTTTGTCTTTTGAGCCTTGCCTAAAAAAGGCACTATGGGGGTGGCAAGAGCCTTAGCCAATATTCGAAAGCCCAGAGGTGACAGGTGCAAGCCGTCCCTAGCGAAGCAACGTGGCTTGTCGAGCATGTCATCCCAGGCTGACAGACACTGGATCCCCTTTGAATGACACCAATACTTTAGCCAATTGTTAAAATTGATCATTTTGTCTTTATACTGTGGCATCATTCTTGGTGAGGGTAAGATGCTACTCAAGGTCAGGGTCATACTGGCCTGGGCTACATGATCAGAGAGCTCCTCTATGTTTCTTTTCATGTAGTCCAGGGAGGTACATCTCAGGTCATTCACACCAGCATGGACAATGACGGAGTCATATTTGTACTTGCTTTGGAGTGACCTGAGTGCTTGTGTTATGTGGCGGATTCTGGCACCTGACAGGCAGCGTACAGTGACCTTCTCCTTGTTCAGCCTGGTGAGTGGGACGTCAGTGTGTCTGACAATAGAGTCACCTATTACAAGTGTATTAGGTATGTTGTTTAGCCTTAAGGGCTGTGACTGTGTGGCACTCTGACTTTGTGAACTATGTGATACGTGGGTATTGTTGTGAGGTAGTGGTTGCGTGGATGTCTGCTTTGGAGGTCTCTGCTGCTTGGGCAGATTTTTATTTAGATCCTCCAAGTATGTTTTTGTGTGTTTACGTGTTTGGTTTGCTGTTGCGATAGGTCTATGTCAGACTGGATTTGTGGTGTGTGTGGTTACCTTCTCCTCCTGACTGACTGCTCCAGTACTGGGTTGAGAGAGCTCAGCCTCCAGTTTGGCTATATAGTTGCATCTCTCACATATATTTGAGCTTGTTGGGAGGAGGAGAGGGTGGTCTGTGTACATAAGGCAGTTGTAACATTGCCTCAAGATTCCCAGATTCACCAGCTGGACTGGAGAGTAAACCCGAAACTGACTTTTGGACATGCCAGAATAGTATAAGGAACTACTTTTTGACTGATCAAAAAGGACCAATAAGAAGCCAAGCACTTAAAGGGAGTATAAGAGGATGTAGTGCTTTAGTTTATTAGTGCTTACTTATAAGATTACTTACACGAGCAGCTGTACCAGAGATTTGCCAATGGGGACATCCCCTATGGTCACCTAGTGGGGGATGCTGGGTGCACACTGGAGCCGTGGCTGATGACACCCATCAGAAATGCACACACACACCTGAACAACAATGCCACAATGAGACACACGCACAGGCCAGACATATAACAGAGCGTGTGTTTGGGATACTCAGGTCACGGTTCTGGTGTCTGGACACATCCAATGGAGCCTTGCAGTATTCACCAGCTACATGTACCCAGATTGTTATGGTGTGTCCTATGCTACACAATATGATCCTGCAGAAACAGCTGCAGCAGGAACAGCATGGGGCAGGGCCACACAGCCCCCCACCAATGCCAATGCCTGTGCAGGCACAGAGCAACCCAGAGGAGGAACAGCCTGAGCCTTCCCCAGTAGGCAGAAGGAGGCATGCCCAGTATGCCCTGGCCTTGGCAAAGAGACAAAGCATAGCACATGCACTGACACAGTAGGGTCCCAGGGAATGACACCTCTCTGACTCACACATATAGTAAAAGGGATGCCAAATATGACACTACCTGTGCTCAACCATGTATAGGGAGTGTACTATGTGCATCCGACACAGGCAGCCCTCCAGCACCATCCCCAAGTCTGGCACACTCTCTAGGTAAGTTAATCAACCTACCAATTGCCAAATGGAGTAGAATGTGTTGTTACCTGTAGCTATGGTATGGATGTGAGCATGCAAGGGAGTTGGGTGGCAAAATGTTATGGTAGCAGACAGTAGACACCCATAGAGGCACAATGACATTTGTAACAAATACTGGAGTCACCATAGTATCCAGTACAACACAGGGTGACAAAACCCACTGCAGGAAATGTGCTATGCAACATGTGTGTCCATATGACCCACCCATGCCAGTCAGGACGGTTCACATACCCAACAACAGTCTCAGCCAACAGGACAGGTGTAGACAAACCCAAACAGAGCCTGTGGCATGGCCCCAGAATGATGGCTATGGTTAACCCCCCCCCCCAGACCTACACAGTCAGACCACAGCATGGCAGGCAGTGGGATATTAGTTCTGAAGGGTAGGAAGACAGACAATAATATGCAGGGCAACTAAAGCCATGATCTGCTGTACACTGGTATGCCTCTAGTCAGCATGATAGTTAACAATACAGAATGAAATGGAGTACCTGACATACCACTATGGACATAGCGGATATGTACATGTTTCACGTGTCCCCCCACATCCTACATAGTAATGTAATAACAGTCAGATGTGCCCCCCCAACCCTGTGTAGAAAAGTAGAAATAGTCAGGTGTGCCCCCCCCCTGCTATGCAGAAATGGAGTAACAGTCAAAGCAAAATGATCGATGGATACCCTGCAGAGACAGCATGCTACCTGTTGGTGTACAACACAAAGGCCAGCACTGCAGCACAAACTACATGGACATGATCCACAAATTCAATACAGATGGCCATACTGGGCATGCTCACACACTTAGAGAAATGAAGGCAATGTCAGCCTACAACATACTGAAAGGTCATACTGGGCATGCTCACTCACTGAAACACATGAAGGCCTTGACTGCAAACAACAGTGGACTAGACATATCTGGCAGTTGCAATTGTTAGTGCAGACACTCGTCAGTATGCACCACCATTGCCTTGCACACACAGTGGATAGGTATACAGACATATATGTCAGGACAACACACTATAATAAGCCAAAGGTAGATGTACATAGATGTGTGGAAGAGGGTGACTGTGACAAGGAGCCATCCAGGCCTGTCCCACCCAGCACACAGCCAAATGGCCCCAAACACATGAGGTGCAGATGTCACTCACTGCAGATACTAGCCACCAGTATCTGTCAGCATTACAGACTATGTGGTGCACGTGCCACCTGTGCAACATGACTGTACAAGGAAGTAGTCATCTAGCAGCTGTATACAAGTACCTGTGACATATGACCCCATGTGTGCCTGCATGTGGCGTGTCAACCCGTACATGAATGGGTTATGGCCCATGCACACACTGCCCTCCACATAGCCCTACTATGATAAGCCTGCTGAGGTAATCCAATGTGAAATACACCTTTTTGGGAGGGTTGTTGCTCAGTAATCTCTGTGGTGCATCCCATAACTGTGTACTGCTGTAGTATGATAAACTAGTTAGGTAGGAGTTTTAACCCCGGACTTGACAACTGTGTGTGTGTGAATCTGTGTGTGCATGCCTATCTATCTCTGATTGTGTAGAGATCAATGCATTTTAGGGTACTCTTACAATTCATATACTCAGCATTGGCAAGGCTGCTGATGTCACCCAACTAGAAATACATCTCTGGGAAAGTTGTTGCCCAGTAAACTCCATAGTACATCCTGTAACTGCGTACTGCTGTAGTGTGATAAAGTAGGTAGATAGGTGTTCTAACCCCAGACTTAGCAACTGTCTGTGTGCGTGTCTGTCTGACTGTGTAGAGAGCAATGCTTTTTAGGGTACTCACACTCCTTACAATTCATATACTCAACTTTGGCAAGGCTGCTGATGTCACCCACCTAGAAATACACCTCTGGGAAGGTTGTTGCCCAGTAATCTCTGCAGCACATCCTTTAACTGTGTACAGCTGTAGTGTGATGAAGTAGTTAGGTAGGTATTCTAACCCCCAACCTGGCAACTGTGTTTGCATGTTTGTGTGTGTGTCTGTCTGTTTCTGATTGTGTAATGCTTTTTAGAGTACTCACACACCTTACAATTCATATACTCAACATTGGCAAGGCTGCTGATGTCACCCACCTAGAACTTCACCTCAGGGAAGGGTGTAGCCTAGTAATCTCTGTAGTGTGTCTGGTAACTGCATACTGTTGGAGTGTGATTTAGAACTATGGTAGGGTTCCATCTCCACCCATGGCAGTTCTGGATGTTTTGTGTGTGTTTCAATGTCTGTGTAGGGAGCAATGCATTATAGGCTAGTCACTCGCAATACATTTCAAATGCCCTACTTTGGTAATCCTGCTGATGTCATTCATTGTGAAATGCACCTTTGGGGAAGGAGTACTCTACTAATCCCTGTAGTGCATCCTATAACAGCTGTCAATGCTGTAGTGTGATATGGACCTCTGTCAGCGGTTCTATACCCACACATGTCAGTTGTGGATGTTTTGTGTGTGTCTCACTGTCTAGTGAGCAATGCAATATAGGCTAGTCACTCGCAGTACATTTCAAATGCCCTGCTTTGGTAATCCTTCTGATGTCCTTCATTGTGAAATGCACCTTTGGGGAAGGAGTACTCCAGTAATGCCCATGGTGAATACTATAACAGCTCCAGGCTGTAGTGTTGATATACGGGTCAGCTTTACTTATGCGAAATCTTAAAACAGCGAATGCATATGCATTGAAAGTGCAAACCGTCAAAAACTGTAAATGGAAGTCTCTGTAGGTGGAGATTTCCATTTACTTCAATGTTGTGCGAGTTGGTATATTTAAGTAGCAGGGTGTGTGGGGGTGCAGCCCCCCATGTGAGGGGTGCAGGGTGGCTTGCTCCCCTGCCTACAGCTGTTACATGTCATGTTTGTTGTGTAGTTCCATTTTTATTGTGTTTCGATGGTTTCTCGGTTTGATGCATATGGTTCGATGCATATGCATTCGCTGTTTTAAGCTTTTGCATAAATAAAGTAGACCCTGATATACACCTCTGTCAGGGGTTCTATACCCACACATGTTGGTTGTGGATGTTTTGTGTGTGTCTCACTGTCTGCGTAGGGGACAATGCGTTATAGGCTAGTTACTCGCAGTACATTTCAAATGCCCTATTTTGGTAATCCTGCTGATGTCATTCATTGTGAAAAGCACCTTTGGGGAAGAGGTTTTCTAGTAATCCCCGTGGTGTGTCCTATAACAGCCCCATGTTTTAGTGTAATATGCACCTCTGTCAGTAGGTTCTATACCCACACATGTTGGTTGTTCATAGGTTCATAGGTTCATACTAGGCTATCTTCCCTGGGGCAATTATAAGACTAGCCCGATTCTGTATGGCTTACGCCACCCCATGATTTGAGTATACTGTGCCCTTTTTAAGGTTTAGTTTACTGTGCCTCTGTCTAATAGTGACACGGGAGTAATCCCTGGGACAAACCTACGATCGCCCATCCACCTATCGAGATTCTTCTTGAAGAGATTCAGTGAGGTGCTCTGCCTCACATGAACTGGAATTCTATTCCAGAGCGAAGGGAGCCTCTGGGTTATGAACCTGTCCCTCCAGCAAGTTCTATTTATTTCTGTGCTGAGGTTCAAGTCCCTCGAGCATGTGGCTCTAAGGGATTTAGACATACTGAGGTGGAGCATGTCCATTAATTCTGGATTTGACATAGCTTTGTATGTCAGGCATAGATCGCCTCGAAGTAGGCGGTATGCAACTGAGTAGAGCTGGAATTTTTTTAACCGAGCAGCATATGGCATCTGTTTCAGACCCTTGATCCTCTTGGTGAGATACTTTTTGGGTCTTTCTAATTGCTGCTGGTGTCGGGTAAGGTACATCCCAAAAGGGGCATTGTATTCTATGATGGGCTTGATGAGAGATGAATAAAGGGGCACGATTACCTCTCTTGATCTAGATGTGAAACCCTTTGTGATGAGGTGGGCTATGTAGAAGGTCTTTCTAACCACTTTGGCAATGTGGTTTTCAAAGGAGAGATTGCTATCAACTTGGGTCCCCAGGTCCCTAATAACTTTCTCTGTACTTAATGGGTTTCTGCCTATGTGGTAATTTGTGGGCACATTGTTTTTGCCAAAAGGTATGACTACACATTTTTTGGCATTTAGCTTTAAACCATGACACTGGCACCAGTTATCAGTCTCTGTGAGACCTTTTTGAAGGATGTTTGTGTCAGCTGGAGAGTCGATTATGGCGCCCAGTTTGCAGTCGTCTGCAAACTTGGTGGGCCATAGTCCTCCCACGTTTGCCTGTACCTTGGAAAAGTATATACCGAACAAGAGTGGTCCCAGGACAGAACCCTGTGG
Source organism: Protopterus annectens (assembly GCF_019279795.1). Lineage (NCBI taxonomy): Eukaryota > Metazoa > Chordata > Ceratodontiformes > Protopteridae > Protopterus > Protopterus annectens. Next base: position 1,614,084,444 of record NC_056737.1, read on the forward strand.
GATGCCACTTGTGACCGGTTTCGAGTCTGACATGGCTCCAGCAACTCTCACTCTGTGGGTTCTGTCTTTGAGCCAGTTTGCGACCCATCTTGTGACATAGGGGTTTATATTTAAGCTGGTTAGCTTATCTATGATGCCCGAGTGGGGTATTGTGTCAAATGCCTTTGCAAGGTCCAGATAGGCTGTGTGGACTACCTTCCCTTCATCTATGGCTTTGGTGACTGTTTCGAAGAAGTCAACCAGGTTCAAAAGGCAGGATCTGCCCTTGACAAAGCTGAACTGGGTAGGATCTAGTGTCTGTAGGTCCCCAATGTCTTTGTTTATGAGCTTCATGATGATCCTCTCCATAGCCTTGCAGACTAAGCTAAACAGGCTTATGGGGCGATAGTTTCCAGGGTCCGTAGGGGCTCCACCTTTGTGGGTGTTTTGTGTGTGTCTCACTGTCTGTGTAGGGAACGATGCATTTTAGGCTAGTCACGTGCAGTACATTCCAAATGGACTACTTTGGCAATCGTGCTGATGTCATTCAGTGTGTAAAATACCTTTGGGGAAGGAGCACTTCAATAATGTCTTTGGTGTGCGCTATAACTGCATAGTGCTGTAGTGTAATAAACTAGTTAGGTAGGGATTCTACTTTCAGACATGACAGGTGTGTGTGTGTGTTTGTAGCTCATATTCTGTGTAGAGGTGGATGTGTGTCTGTGACACTTGGGCCCAATGGATGGTGGGTTTTGAAAAATTCTTATATGGTGGCCCTAGTACATATCACAATGTCCAATGTACAGGGATAACAGCTGTGAAATAGCCGAGAGGCTGGGGTGCATATCCATACCCATACATGTGACATCAAGGCTAGGCAATCACAGTTAGCAACCCCAGTATTACCCAGAACACACTCTCAACCCATGTCTCATACACACAGACATGCCTAGGCAACAGCCAATATGTGGGTAGTACACTGCATATTGGCCACTGATAGTAACTATGGAGTGATATCAGTGGGCTACAGAGGGCATGTCACACTCCCCCTCTGTCCAAAATGCACGTACATGCAGACAGTGCACCTCCCCCATGTTCCCTAAAGGACACCTGCACCACCTGTTGTGCCTTCACATGTGACCCACAACAGACATACCATGCCTGACAACATATCCTGTATGGACAGATGCCACTAACACCAGGGAATGCTGTTAGCATGCTATCAATGTAGGTGCAGGGTAAACCTGCTGCCCATTACCAGTCCCTGCCACAGGTGGGCAAGACTGGCACATCTGATGATAATCTGTGTTCACAACATGGGCCAGACACCCCAGGTACAGTTCCACATGTCACTGTACATGCATGTCATGAGTAAGGAACACATACATGGCAAGCGATGCACAGCACTGGCCACACACAATAGTCACCTAGGTGACTGGATGGGGTGTACAATACCCACCTGTGTAGGAAAATGCAGAAACTACAGCCCTGAGCCACAATGCAGACCATTGCCATGTGGCCTGATGCCAAGGTATACCCATCGCCTACCCATGTTTATATGGTTGTCAGTTTCTGGACAGCTATATGACATGGCATATAGAACTGTAATAGTACACAATTAAAGGTTTTCCATTTCTGAAAACCTGTGTGTGGTGTCTTTCCTATGAACTCTGTATGGGTATATGTTGCAGCCAATGATTGACATATGTATGGGTGGCCCATACAGTGTCCAATTGTTCAGGTGTTAACTGTCGGCATAATGGCTGTTCCATATTGTGTGCACCTTCTACATATGTTTCTTACTGTACATACATCTGCGTGTATATGTGTAGTCACATGTATCTCTCTCTCTCTCTCTCTCTCTCTCTATATATATATATATATATATATATATATATATATATATATATATATGGGTCTACTTCATTTGATCGAAAGACCATTTGACCTAAACCCATTTGATCGAAATTTCATTTGATTGAAAACCAGTATTCAAGGCAAATAACAGGGATTTGTCCCCCACCCCAATATTGTGCGACCCTGGAGTTGGTATATATAGTTAGGGGGGTGTGGGGGCGCAGCCCCTCACATTGGGGGGTGTGGGGGGTGAAGCACCCCCCCACCTATTTTCATTTAAAATCTGTACTTTTTGTGTTATTTTCTTCTTTTAAAAGAAACTAAGTGGGGGTCTTCTCCCCCACACCCTCTAATGTGGGGGACTGTACCCCCACACCCCACTAACTATATATACCAACTCTAGGGTCGCATGACATTGGGGAGGGGGACAAATTCCAGTTTTATGTCTTGAATACTGGTTTTCGATCAAATTAAAGTTTGATCAAATGGGTTTAGGTCAAATGGTCTTTTGATCAAATGAAGTAGACCCATATCTATATCTATACATATATATATATATATATATATATATATATATATATATATATATATATATATATATATATATATATATATATATATATATATATATATATATATATATATATATATATATGTGTGTATGTGTGTATGTGTGTATATCTGTATCTGCATATCTGTGTCTGTGTATCTGTATCCTGGGGATGTTAATGGCTTCCACATATTACATTTCCTATGGGAGACAGACTGTACTGCATGACATGTTAACAATACCAGCCCTTTCATCATACTGGTGGGATGGTTTACTGTTAACATCTTGTGGCCATGTCATGTCAGGTCCTGGTTATGGGATCTGCAACACTTGGTAGTGTATTGCAGGTCAAATGTGTTTGGCTGTGGGAGGGATGCCTATTCATACAAGACGTATAGTGTGTGGGGCCTCACAACCCCATTAATGGTGCATGTGGACATATGTGTGTTTGTTAATCTGCCATTGCTATCTACAGATGCATGGCCATATATACCTATATAGATATATATATCTGCTAACATATATATAACTATGTCCGTATATACCTACATAGATATATATCTGCGTACACATATGTAATGTGCTGTGTATATGTAGACATATATGTGTAGACACATATATGTGTCAATGTAGGCATTGCATGTATATATGTACATATATATTGATATATATGTATATAGATTTAGAATATATATATATATATATATATATATATATATATATATATATATATACATATATAGATATGCTGTATCTATTTAGATATTAATATATATACACACACATACATCTAGATGTTGGTATACATTCTCTGTACTGTTGCATGACTGGACTGGATGATATCTTTCTGAAAACATTGAATTTTTTTGTATCTGACATGGCTTAGTGGTAAATCACTTTGTCAATGGTGTGCAGGGTTCTTGGTGCAAGCCTTACAAGAGCTGTTTATTTTGTTGCTGGGCAAAATACCAGTGGTTGTATACTGAGTGATTAAGGCACTTTAAAGCAGTTGTAAGTGGGTTTGCGCAGGTTTGTGTGGAAGTAAGCACTGCTAACTTTCGGTTATGGTGTCTTACACTCAGTTAGCTGCTATATTGCTTAACCTGTGTAGACAGTGCTTACCCCTGTGCAAACAGGCTTAAACCCACTTACTGCTGCTTAAAAGTGCGTACTGCTGCTTAGCCCCATGCTAATTTCTTTAAAAGAAAAGAAAAAAGGTTGATAGGAAAGTGGTGAAAAGGGACACAAAGAGGGAAAGGCAGTGGAGAAAATAGCTAGGCATGTGCAGGAAGGGTATAAGGAAGGTCCATAATTGCCCATTTTTCTACAGCAACAGCTGTGCATATACACTTAATTTGGAGGTAGATTAGGGCACTCAAACCCCTGGGAGAGGAGTGAGGATAACATAAATTTGTTGCGATGCCAATTAGACCAGATTACATGTATCCAGTGGACATGTGTGCAAAATGGACAGCTATGTATGGGGTGAGATTTTTTTTGTGGGAACAGATTGCCCTTTTTTTTTTAGGTGAGAGTGGGATGTTGGGGAGGGGTACTAGGTATATTTGGGGAGGTAGGTTGGGTAGGTTAACAGTCAAGACAAACAAGACGCATACAGGGGCAGTATATGACACATGTGGGGGTAAACACCTTGGACAGGGTGGGGTGTTTGGAAGTTGCAAGCCCATGAGCACCCAAATGGAAACAGTAAGACTGAGGTCCCCACCCAATGGCAGTGACCACTGCACCTTCATGGCCCCAAAGGTGGCCATGCTGGAGGCTGTGTAGGAGGGGCAGGCTCACCCTCTAATTGTGCCACTCGGCCCTCAAGCTGGCGTAGCTGGTCTCGAAAAGCCCTATTGATCTCCCTACACACCACGGCCCAGACCTGATGATGGGTGACTGGTTCCTCTTTTCCCCCGCTCCCAGGGGGGCTGAGTCCCATCCCCTGCAGCGGTTCCACCCAAAGGTGGTGCAGGGCCTATGGAGGAGGAGGTCTCATGCTGGGCACCAGACGTGCTGATGCCCGGTGCTATGGCCAGCTGAGGTGGGACAGGTGAGTCCACTGGGACCGGCCTTCCCATAAAAGCTATGGTGTTGCAGTTTACAGACAGATATGGGTTAGCAATAGTCAACAGCATTCAGGATTATTTATAACAGCATGTATAGGTATACCCATTAACCCCAAACACCAGATTTAAAACTGTTGCAGATCAAACAGAACACATGCATATATGGAACAACAGTGGCCATTACAACAGCATGCAGGTTTCATTGATGGCAACAGGCCACCAATATGGAGGTATTTTAACATGGCACATGCATAGAAATAAATGTGAATATTGATAAACCGATAGGACATATGTCCCAACAAAAGTTTGGAGTGTACACATACTGATTGAGGTGTGTCATCGGGTTATTTTTGCACATATGGTAGGGGTGAGAGTTCAATTAACAACTAATATGTCCTTGTACTTTTCACTACATTCTTAGTCACTGCAGTGATCTGTCCCTTACATGTATTATTACACTACTCAATGGCCTTATATTCTACAATGGTATGTTTACAGATTATTATATACATGACCTGTGTCTTACATACAAGCATGACAAGATGCAGGTGTTAATGCAACATATGTTGAGAATTGCTCTCATACACTTTGGGTGAGATGCTGCAATGACAGGTTAGTTTTCATATGCATTCTCTGACTATGTACATGTCTGACTATCAGTTATATGTCATTAACGGCTGTCTACATTTCTTGGATCATCACACTGATTTTACAGAGGAACAGGGTACCAGGCTGGTGATGAGGGCCATTTATCTGGACATGCTGGACAGATTGGAACAGTTCAGGGGTTTGAATATGCATACAACCTTCTATTTGAACATTCTAGCAAATTCTATACAGTTGTTGGGTGTAATTATGCATACAGCTTTCTATTTGAACATTGTAACAAAATCTGTACAATTGTAGGGTATGATTATGCATACAACTTACTAGCACTCCCGGGATTCAAACCCCTGCTGTGTGTGACAAAAAACTTACAGTTAACATCACAGTACACTATGCTATCAGGGAATTGATGCAATGCTTTCTAATGTTTTCTGTCTAAGTCTCCCTCACTTGTACTATATTACTGACCTCTTCGCACTTCCAACATTGTTATACAGACCTTCATACACATTTTATCTGCATACAACAGTGTGGGTAACACTGCTTAATACAACAATACTATTTATAGTATGCAACAGTTCGACAATATATGAAAGAAGAGTAAATAGAAGCACTCCAGGGGTTATACCTTTATTCACAGAATATTACACCTTTATTTCTACTGGTACAACACTTTCTAAGGCTCTTATATTTATTTGTTATGACAGTACATGCAGAATAATTACTTACCTGCCTTGTGACGCAGCCTTTTCAACCTAGCATCATGGGCTTACTGGTTCGCAGCCCGCTAATCTGCAGCTGTGCGAGAAATACAGTGATATTTAGCCATACCTATCCATAGTATACACAAGCTAGGCAATTATTAACTATTTAGTAGAATGAGTACTTAGTACTGGGGAATTAGGCATTTGCCGAGATTCCTGGATCCAGTGTTCTAGTACACCCCCCCACACTGCTTCAGGTCAGTATGGTGGTACCTGACCTGATCACCAGTCCGGGGGAATACCTGTGGCACTGGTGAGTTCACGGGAGAGACTGTCCCAGGACTCCATTTTATACTGTGAGCCCTGGTACTGGCCCTGCAGTAGACTCTCCTCATGGTGTTTTACCAGGAGCCATACCATGATTTTTGACTCCTGGATGCCCCAGCACTGCGCTCTAAATCGAGTGCCTTCACCCACTCCAGCCATTGTGCCTGCAGTAGGAAGCTACAACCAGTTATGGGTAGTATTCCCACCTGTGGGGTTTAAATGTGGCCAGTTTCTCTCACTTTTCTGTGATTGGCCAGTTTTGAATAGGCTAAGCTATGGGCACAGCTGCTTACCTAAGGTAGGCACTGCTTAAAGAGGTATACCACGAGGCAGATTGAATTGGCTGCCCTACACATTGCTTACACTTACTACGTTGAGCTGTGCAGTGGTTAGCATTGCTTAATAGTTAATTAGCATTATATTTGCCTTTTGGCAGTGATTTATTATTCATTACAGGTTATATATGTGTCTGGTATCCATGATTCATGTGTACATACACTGTATGGGGTCCGGGGGACGTCTACACTTTATTACAATAACACCTCACATCTATGCTTACTGCAATACTCCAGTTCACATATTTATGTTATGTAGCAGGTTATACAACATTACTGTACATAGATTCAGTTCACATGTTTGGTTTGATTTTCCTGTAGTGAGGGTTAGTTTGCTGATACCTCATTCATATGTATTGTTATGATGGCTTAGTGGTTAACTACTGTGACTACAGTGTACAGGGTCCTGAGTTTGAGCATTGCGAAAGTTGTCTGTTTTGTTGCTGGGCAGATCATGGGCCATTGGGTACAGAGTGATTTAGGCACTTTAAAGCATTTGTAAGCGGGTGTACTCAGGTTTGTGCGGAGCTAAGCACTGCTAACCTCCGGTTAGTTTCTTACACTCGGTTAGCTTCTACTTTGCTTAATCTGTGTAGGCAATGCTTACCCACATGCAACCACACTTAAACATGCTTACTAGTGCTTATATATGCTTACTACTGCTTATTTGTGCTTAAACCTGCTTACTAGTGCCCTATTCATTATGACACTGACACTTCACATGTGCATTTAATGCAGTACTCCAGTTCACATTTAAATGTTATTTAGTAGGTTATACAGCAAAAAAAATGAAAAAAAACTCGTTCATATACAGATTTCACATGGACAATGGTATGTGCTGCAGTGGACTTGAACTGGGACTGCCTGCTCGTTAGGTGGATGCTCTGCCCACTACACTATCGTTGTGCTGCTTCATTTCAATATATCTTCCTTGTTATCCTCTTCAGCCTTTTAAGCTGCTTTAACCATAGCTAAGCGATGGGCGCACCCACACACCTACGGTTAGCTGTACTCGGATTTACAAAACAAACATAAAGGGATTTATTTGGTGTATTTATATGCACTGTTGCTGTTGTACACATGGGGGGGCTGTTGGTGGAGATATGCGGACACCTATGAGTGGCCTTGCTCATTTATTTCCACTTTCTGCTGTTCTACTTTGCAGGGGCATCACCCCCTGCACTCGTACACATTCCATGTAAGCCTCGGAGGTCGGGCAGCGCACCTTCATTAATATGCACGGTGCGCTACTAGACTAGTCCTGCATGGAAGATTAGTAAATCCAGGGGCAAGTCTATTATTCTACATTGCAGACATTCAAAAAGCATGTTATAAATATTTCTTGTAGATGACTCTGCATCTTTCTTACTGATGTTAATGTATACCTTTTCATCTTTTAACATTTCATCCATTACTCTTTTATAAAAGGTGTAGTCCATAACTACTAAGGACCCTCCTTTATCTGTGGGTCTAACTGACACAGTTACACCCCTTTGTATGGCATAGAGAGCTTCTCTTTCACCATAACTTAAGTTCACAATTTTTTTTAACATTGGTGCCTTTCATTAATATGTCATAGATATCCCTAGTGCACATTCTTTCAAAAGTTTCTAGAACTGCATTGTTCATTGGTGTAAATGTGCTACTTTTGTGAAAGCCACTAAAACCAGTCTCATTACTTACAACATTGTCACTGAACTGTAACTTTAACATAACATTCCTAATGAACTGCTTTAACTCAATAATACAATCAGCTAGCTTCGAGTCATCTGCTGGTATAAATGTCATACCTTTTTGTAACACATTGAATTCTTCTTGGGTCAATCTTCTGGTGGAAATATTCCAAACTAACAACCTCTTTCCTGCTGCCACATCCTCTTAATTGCTAAGTTGTTGCCCCCTTCCTGGGGTGCCTTCCTCTTCATATGACCTCAGCTTTGAGACCGTTGTTGAAAAATTGTATTCTCATTTGCTTCCATCTGCCTTAGATTGTTCCCTTCTCTAGCCATACTCATTGTCGGCACAGTTTTTTTCCTTGCCCCTTCATTGTGTGGTTGAATGGCATTGACCACAGTACTGGCCGATGCTTTATTCATTACCAGTATTTCCTTTCCAAACGTATCTCTGACATCATCGGCTCATTATGTGAGCTATCCTGGCTTCCCTCACCTACAATGATTTGGTTTCTTAAAGGGAGACTCTTCTCTTCTCATTTTCTGTCTCCCCCATTAGACGTTGTAGATGGAACCTGTTCCATTTGTACAGTTCTGGATATATTATTATGCTGTTGTCTAGGCCATGCAAATACATTGCCTAGCGTAAAGTCCTGAATGTCTCTATGTATTTTATTTCTCTTTTCAGCTAGCAACTGTTACTCATAAGAACTGATGTTCTGAATAAGCAAATCCATTTTCATATCTACAGTACTATGTGGATAGTGCTCATACAGTTCCGTTTGCTTGCTCATAACTTTAGCAGCTAGTTCTTCTTCCTCTGGTAGGAACTGCTCAATCAACAGTCTCATATAATTGAAACATAACTCGATGTTCAAGCATTGCCATTTTACCAGCAACTGTTCATATGTATTCTCATACATAGGCATTGTGAGTATTTGCAGTCCTCTGGGAATAATTTTCAATTTTAGACATGCTTCGAAATGAAAATGTTGCATTTGTAATCTTTTAAGTCTCTAAGTAATTTTCAAATTTTATACAAGTCCCTTTTAAGTGAGTTTAAGTCAAGGTTATTACCTTCAGTGGCACTAACTTCAGTCACTTAATTCACAGTAAAATCAATGTCCAGCAATGGATTACTGGTGCTGTTCACAATGGAGTAGAGCCTTCCTCATGGTACATTTTCACTTCTAATAACTTCAGGTACATAATCCAACTCGAGTGCAATAGCATTCCCTTCAGCCATGGTTCTACACCACTCAGAGAATATACCAGCAATACTTGTACTTATTAAACATGTCTTTAAGGGAAAGGGGAGTAGGATAAATCCAGAGTCATATAGACCCTTAAGTCTACTTTCATGTTGTAGAAAAATAATAGAGGCTAATATTGGATAAGTTATTGTCAGAATCGGATAGGCTGGAACTTGAAACCACATATCAGCATGCAGATGTTGAAAATAGATCTATTACCACTTGTAACATGATGTTCTATAACAGTATAACAACAGCTATGAATGAAAAATTGTGCTGTGATGTAATTTATATAGATTTAACTTCAGCATTTGACAGGGTCATACACAAAACACTGATCAATAAATTAGAACAATTAGGTATTGATATATTCTTGATAAGATTGATCGCTACATGGCTTACAAATAGGACATGGCAAGTATTACACAGCAATTGGACAGGTAAAATTCTTGGTTATAGTCAGGGTGTCCCACAGGGCTCTGTCCTAGACCCTTACTTGTTTAGATTGTATCTTTCAGGTGTAACATTTTCATTTGATGTGTTCTACAGTCTATATGCAAATGACCTGAAATCAGGTAAACTGATTACATTTGTTACAGAAAAGGCATGTCTGCAAAATAACTTGACTAAATTGACCATTTGGACACAGGAGAATAATATGTTAATATGTACATCAAAAACTAAGCATATGAGATTTGGGAGATATAAACTGAAAGGTGAATATTTAATACAGCACACAGTGATTCCAGAGTGTATCCAGCTTTGAGTTTTTCAATCATATCAACCAATTGGTTAATGATAGTTATAGAACTATAGGTTGTATAAAAAGATTTATAAAGTTTATGGAATCAAAATTGATAAAGTCATTGTTTTTAGTTACATTAGACCGAAACTTGAGTATGGAATAACAATATAGAAACCATATAAGAAAACAAGCATGAGTAAACTGGAAAGAGTATAGCAGAAATATACCAATGGCATCCATGGATGTGAAAATGTAAGTTATTATGAAATACTAAAATATCTGAACTTTTACAGGATATCTTATTCGGGTATTTAGGGCACTTAGAGACAACTGTCTCTGGGAATGTTTAGGGTTATCAAAAAGTACTAGAGAATCATCAGACAACCTATGCAGAAGATTCTATAGGAATGAGAAGTGTACTAATTGGTTCTCTCAGAGCAGCAGATGCATGGAAGAGATTACCAAATTACATTAAATCAAGCAATAGTTTAGATATTTTTAAGAACAGCCTGGACACATTATGGGAACAAGTGTTTTGGTATATTGACAGGCTATAAGGGCATTAATGCCTGCAGTATGCTTGAAATATTTGTATGTATGAATGTATGTATGTACTGTTTATAGTGCGTATGAGTTACTTCTACTTCTATTTGTGGACCCACAGTTCCTCTTACCCCACCTATATAGCTTAATTACGGCTAGTGACATAATTGGACTTTCCAAGTAGTGGCCACAGTACTTAAGAATCACTCCTTCCAATATTATGGGACCTGACACTCTGCCTAACTCATCTGAAGAGAACTGGAGTTTTCACGCTCTAGAAACAGTGCATAGGTATTACCCACTTTGTACTTTGGAACTCTTTGTTCTGAATAAATCACTTATGAATTTGTATCAAACAGAAGAGAATGGTTTTGTTGCACTATTTCTAATATATTTACATAATTTCATTGATACACCATATTTTTGTTTGTTAACATATTTAAGATTGTAACATCATCCTTGCACATTATTATTCCCTCCCTTTCTACAATATTTGTCATTCATTGTCTAGTTGTAATTACTTTCCTATGTACTTCTCCTTAATAACACCTTTTACAGTCGTTGATGATTTGCTGAATACTTTACAATTTTATCACTGTGCAATCTAATGTTCTACCCATTTTTTCAAAAACATATTCCTTTTTTTTCTTTACAATGTTGATGCTTTGCAAGTCCCTGTATTGTGTCTTCTTGACCTGATTACCCCCATGAACTATGAGTATATATCTCCCCATTTGCTCTGGGTAATAGGTTGCATTTTGTTATCAGTTAATCATTCCATTGCCATTCCACAGATTGTTCTGCTTGTTCATTCCCATACGTTTCATCAGCAAACATTGTCCCTACATTATGTCATACTCCTGTCCATGTATAGTAACTACATCATGTCTCATTCTCACTCTGCTATGTTTATTGCATGGATGCACAGTCAGATATTGCAAACCACTTGATATCTACATTTGATAATGTTTTTTTTCTATTTTATACCTTTGTTGCTTCAGCATTCAAGTGCTGCAATCTCAATACACTCTGATGATTATAATACAGTGACCTTTTACTTGTCAGTACAGCCATTTTAGCCTATCTCAATTTCTTACTTATCCCAGCATACTCTCTGGTTAAATTAATTGCTCAGGGTCACACAGTAGGCAAACAGAGGCTGAGGGAATCAACCTCTGTGTCATGTACTTGTTTACTGCTAAAATCCTTAATTCTCTGCACCAACTGCAAACATGAAATGCTTTTTCTTCTACATAATACTTCTGTTTGCTATCTAACACTACAGTTCTATGTTTAATACATGCTACTGATTTTATGCAAACTGATCATTTGCTTGTCATTGTAACCAGGTTTTATATTTAATTGTTGTATTTATAGTGCAATGGTATGACATGTTTTCTTCTGCACATATTGTTTCTGCTAGCTACCTTAAACTGCAGATGCATGTTGTATGTTTAAATCATGCTACTGATTTTTTTTTTTTTTTGCACAGTGACCTTTTATTCATCATTGTGACAGTGTTTTGCATGTAAGTGATGTATGGGCAGTAATGAAATACAAAAGTATGTTTTGTCTGTATAATGTTTCAGGTTGATAATTTCTGCTATCACCTCATTATCCATCATTGTTGGCTACTGTACTTACATATCCAACCTCTTTACTTAACAATCATCTCTTCTTTCTTCACTTAGGGATATCAGCACAACAGAGTTTCCAAGTACTGACCACAGTGCATATGCCCTTTCTCTACTTGGGGATACATTCCTCTGCTAAATCTTTCTGTACAGATGAATTTTATGTAGGAGACATTTTTTACATTAGTTATAGTCTCTTGCTATGATTTAATAATGTACCATGCTTTTGTTTGTTAACACACTTAGGTCTGTAACAACTTCCTTTCATAAATGTTAGCCCCTCCTTTTTCTCAGTATTCTCTATCAGTTATCTATCTCTAATTATACTCCCCACAGTGTTTGCAATGTTCCTTAGCTACATCATTTATAGTCATCTGTGCATTGCTGTATGCATTATGCCTTCACAGAAGTGTAGTTTGTATTTTGCACCCAATTAAGCAAAATGGTTCCTTTCTTTTATACCTTCAGATTGTCTGTGCTGTCCAAGTCCTCCTACTGTGCCTACATGAAGTAATTGAATCTGTTATTCAGAGATGAGGCCTGTCATACTCTTCTTCCACCCTCATCCCCAGCTACCCTGACAATATTTCTATTTGTGTTTTCATAACACCACACCATACCTTTACAATCTAACTGAAGTGTACTACATACAGATATCAATACCATTTCTTAAACCTCAGCTGTTCCTATTTGTTTAACTAATTTAAACCAACTATAAGTCTCACCTACCAGGCAGAAGTATTTGCATGCACTTCACTCAAACATCCTGCCAGCAACTTCTTACATTATTCCAACTCCACAATGTTAATATTACTCAAAGCTTCGTAGCAGAGGGACATGACTTGACCATATAGTTACAGCATCCTCTTCAACTACTTCATACAATTGATCTTTCCCATAGCTATGTATACCATACAAGATCTTATACTGAATAGATTGATTGTGCACAGACTTATGTCTATTAATAGCTGTCTTCATATTGACCAGAGAAAATTTAACTTCAAAACTGACTGGTAAAATATTCCCCCATTTAAATGTACCAGGAAAAGGCAGATCAGTAGGAACAGCACATGCTATTTTATATACTAAAGAACAAAGCTTATTTTTGCCAGTCAAGGAACCTTTGGTAACAACAAATTGAGACTTACTATAAAGAGAATTAATTTTCCCATACAACCTAATAAGAGACCTAAGATATGTATTTATTGAAAGTTTTTAATTTTATCCCATGAAATAAGGCAGAATCACAAACACAGTATTTGCACAGAAGGGAAAAACTCCTTAATTTTACTTTCTTCCTAAGGAATTTCAGCACATTTAGCAATATACAAAATATCCAATACAAAAGGTTTAAATGACTTAATTAAAGAAATACACTCAACTAGCTCATATAACATCCACATCAAACATATATTATATTAATTAAATAATTAATCAAATTCTAGACTAACTTTCAACTATACTGAATGATATAAATATTTATAAAAGCACTAGCTCATAAATATTTAAATATATCATGGAGATTTAGACCACCTTGATCAATTAATGCAGTGGTAACCATCCAAAGTATCCAGTAGTGATCCACCTTACCATTAAAATTTTATAATGACTCTTTTAACTTTATTTTAACTTTTAATTTTAACTTTATTATATCAAGATATAGAAGGAGAAGAACAAGTTATTTAACAAAAGTAAAAACACAAAGGCAGAATTATCATTTTAATCATATTTACCCAACCAACTAATGAGAAATGTTTACTACCCAAAAAGGCTATTTTAGAGACTATCTTCTTATAATAGGCACTGCCAGTAACATCCCAGGATTTATTTACATTAGATGAATGAGTTATTCCTAGAAAAGTATATTTTTGAATATTAGGAATCAAAATAGACATAACATGGCCCATAGTAATGTCTCTTTGATTATGTAACTGAATATAATCAGATTCCAAATAATTAATAATGAATCCCATTACATCCTTCACTTTCTTAAGAGTATCAAGGAATTTCCTAGTATCTTGAAAATTAGCAGTAGAAATTAACATTATATCATCTGCATAAGTAATATTATTGATATTAACACCATTAATAACATAACCTGTTATGGAAAAATGAATATTATATAATAACGGATTCAAAACTAAAGCAAAAAGAGTTGATGATAATGGACATCCTTGTTGTACACCTGTATTTATACAGATCCTGGATGATTTTTTGGCATTTATAACAAAATAAACAAGGGTTGCTTTATACATATTTTGAATATTGGACAAAATATGGTGGAACCATAATATTATTATGCTTCACAATAAAATGAAAATAATTTTGACCAAAAGTTAGAACAGTAATTCTCAGAATGTTACAGTTCTTATCATTGAAACAAACAGACAACTCAGGAGCTTAATAAAATCCACCAAAGCCAAGTCTGAGGCTAAAATAGCTACCCAAGCCAAAGACAAATACAAGGCATATTTTAGTTATGATCATAATCTCAAAAGCACTATGAAGCAATGCGCTGAGCTGATTGTGAATGATATTACCAACACTGAGGCTGAAGATATAGCAAACCCACGGGTACCAAACGTCTGTTTGGTGCTACTAAAATCATTCAAACAACTGATGCTGTTTGATGTTTTTTTATTGAAGATATAGCAAATCTACTAGCCAATAAATTTAGTGCTAACTTTACCCCTCTTTTACTCTTAGTCTGTGTTAAGATAGGTGAAGGCTGCCAGCCTAGCTAGATAGAATTTTGTAGATAATTCTGTCATTTATAAATATTAATATAAGCCACAGGCTTGTTCTCCTAAATGTGAAAATACTGTATTAGATGTTGAACTGAAAAAATATAACAACAGTGCACTCTGCTGTAAGAAAACTGATAAATCAAGCTTTTCTTGAAATTCTTTGATCTGAAACTCAGAGCCAAGATGTCTAGAGGGAGGCATTCTGCCTATTGTTTTGGGGCCAGAGTTAATGGCTAGAATTTACATGTATAATTTCTTTTATTGCTCTGTCTTTCTGACCACCTGCAAGATCAAAAGGGCTATTAACCTCTGAGTTTCTGTTAGCCTGGGAACCAGAAAGAAATTATGTAATCTGAAATGAATCAGTGGTACTGTGTTATCAGTTTAAGGACAGAAACTCAGAGCATTTAGCATTTGTCTTGAGAACATCCAACATCCCCAGCACTGTCTTGCTCTATATGTAAGTTTATTTTAGAACTGTGTTTTCTCTTAGATACAGCTAGGAAATAGGAAGATTAGACTAGTTTGTTTTTTTCTGTGATGTCAGAACTTACAGAACTGCAAAAATACTGTATTATTTTAAACATTTCTCTTTGATCTCTGAACTCTTGACTAACATTTTGTAGTAAGAAGTATTGTCTTGTGTTTTTATTATTTATTATTAAATATTTTTAAACCTTTCAGCTGTGGCTGTTTTGTGTAGAGATAATTTAATCTCTATATATAGCAATACTGTACAAAGTCACTCCAGATAAACCTTGACTGTTTAGTTGCACTTACCATTTGAATAATAATATTGCACAGTATAATTGGACACCCTTTCATAAGTGCCTTTTGGTAGCTATTAAATATTAGTGGGTGGTGGCAAGTGGTACTACCATATAGTCTGAATAAAAGGGGCACAACTGGAAAACCTGCTCCAGCCTTCCCCAGGAGTGTCTGTGTAGTTGTATATAACTCTTATCTCAAAGTGTGTGTGTGTCAGCTACTTGGGCAGGGACATGATGCACTGGTTGGACAGAGAGGATGCTGGAGATTTTAGCTTGCCCACTAGGCTGAGATCTGGACCCTATAGCTGTGCCAGTGGGGAGCCTTATTGGGGACCTGGAGAGAAAGGGACAAACCAGCCCCAGACTGACTGTGATCTCTGTGTGCTCTTAAGGGAAATTGTACTTTACTGTGCGTGTATTTATAATCCTTTTCCTATATGGATGCCTCTCACTGGTGTTAGTGGTGAGGATTGAGGGTCCTTGATTGCTGGGCCAGTGCATGGTCATCACATATTAATTATTTGGCAGTGGTGGGATATCCACACCACATATTAATTGGTTGGCAAATACTAATTGGCTTGTAGTGGTGTGGGTAGTGTGAATTCCTGTAGCTTGTGAACAGTGATCACCGAAGGTGTTTTTGTACTCTAAATCAGCCACACAGTGAATACTCAGAGTTCAGATCACAATTGCTTTATTTGTCATTGTATAAAATCTTCTCAGAGTATGTGTGTGTCAGCTACTTGGCCAGGGACACAAAGCACTGGTTGGACAGAGAGGGTGCTGGAGGTTTTAGCTTGCCCACTAGGCTGAGATCTGGACCTTATAGCTGTGCCAGTGGGGAGTCTTATTGGGAACCTGGAGAGCAAGGGAGTGACCAGCCCCAGACTGACTGTGATCTCTGTGTGCTCTTAAGGGAAATTGCACTTTACTGTGTGTATTTGTTATCCTTTCCTCTTATATGAGATGCCCCGCAATGGTGTTAGTGGTGTTGATTGCCGGGCCAGGGCTTGGGTATCACATGTTAATTGTTTGGCAGTGGTGGGATATCCACACCACATATTAATTGGTTGGCAAATACTAATTGGCTTGTAGTGGTGTGAGTAGAGTGAATTCCTGTAGCTGGTGTATAGTAAGCTTTGAAGGTGTTTTGTACTCTAAATCAGCCATGCAGTGAATACTGAAAGTTCAGATCACAATTGCTTTATTTATTTTGTTTGCTTAGTTAGTCAGGTAGAGCAGGAAAGTATGTCAGCAGAGGAGGACGGAAAGCTGACAAGGAGCCAGCTGGCTAAGATGTGCCAGGCTAGGGGACTGGTGCATGGAAACCTGACTAAGGCAGACATGATTACAGCTTTGTCACAGCTGCATCAGAAAACAGCAACCAGGAGGACGATCAGACTGGCAGTGGAGATGTACCACACTCAGAGAATGGACAGCTCAACCTTTCTGCAGAGGACTTAAAAATCCATCTGGAACTAAAGAGACTTGAGTTGGAGGCCAGGAGTTTGGAAATAGAAGCAGCTGAGAGACTGAGGCATCTAGACAGTGAGGGCAATGAGAAACTATGACATTTGCAGGCTGAGGAGAATGAGAAACTGCTATGCCTGGAATCTGTGGAAAAGAAAAGGCAGAGGCAGCATGAAACTGAGATGCTGACTCTTCGCCAGAGTCATGGAGGTAATGGGGAAGGGTGTAACCAGACCCGAGAAACACAAAAGCTCAATACATTTCTTCCATGGTCTAGAGAGGGGGATAATTTTGATAGTTTCATTCACATGTTTGAGAGGGTATGTAAACAGTATGATGTTGACCAAAGGCTCTGGGTATGGTTCCTGAGCCCCTTTCTCCATGGTAAAGCTGTAACTGTGTTGTCTAAAATTTCTGATCAGGAATGTTTTGATTATACTACTGTTAAGAACTGCTTGTTAGAATTTTTTAAGCTAACACTTGAAACGTATAGGAAAAAGTTTTGTGAGCATAGACGAAAGGCAGATGAAAGTGTGTGTGAATATGTAGCTGAACTGAGCACTTATTTTCATAGGTGGGTGAGTGGATGTCAGGTCACCACTTTTGAAGGGCTGGCAGACCTTTTGGTGAGGGAACAAGCCCTTAGCACTTTGCCTGAGGACATGAAGATCTGGTTAGCTGATAGACAATGTGCTACTTCAGATGAGTTGGGGAAGAAGGAAGACCTATACCTAGCAAGCAGGGCAGCCCTGCATAGGAAAGGGACCCCCAGTACTGCTCATGGCTCTAAAGGAACACATGGTGGACAGCACAGACTGCCCCAACAGAATCTGCCAGTATCAGGGGAAGCCAGTAGTCCAGGTATACATCCAGGACCTAGAGTTAAATGTTTTGAATGCAACTAGTGGGGGCATGTGGCATACAGATGTCCACAGAGGCAAGGTGGGGAATAAAAGGTGAGGGAGTCAATAAGTGGGGAAGACAAAATGTCAATAGTAAGTAGTCTTGAGACAACAGGGGTACCAAACTACCATCCTGCAGAGTGCTAAGGGCTTGTTCCCTCACCAAAAGGTCTGCCAGCCCTTCAAAAGTGGTGACCTGACATCCACTCACCCACCTATGGAAATAAGTGCTCAGTTCAGCAACATATTCACACATACTTTCATCTGCCTTGTGTCTATGCTCACGAAACTTCTTCCTATAAGTTTTAGGTGTTAGCTTAAACAATTCTAACAAGTGATTTTTAACAGCAGTATAATTAAAACATGCAACGTCAGACATTTTTGACAAAACAGTTACAGCTTTACCATGGAGTAAGGGGTCAGGAACCATGCCCTGAGCCTTTGGTCAACACCATACTGTTTGCATACCCTCTCAAACATATGCATGAAACTATCAAAATTATCCCCCTCTTTAAACTGCGGAATAAATGTACTGACCTTTTGTGCTTCTGGGGTCCAGTTACTCCCTTCCCCATTACCTCCATGACTCTGGTGAATAGTCAGCATCTCCTTCTCATGCTGCCTTTGCCTCTCCTTTTCCTCAGATTCCAGGTGTAGCAGTTTCTCATTCTCCTCAGCCTGCAAACGTCACAGTTTCTCCTTGTTCTCACTCTCTAGATGCCTTACTCTTTCAGCTGCTTCTAGTTCCAAATGCCTGGCCTCCAACTCAAGTCTCTTTAGCTCCAGATGGATTTTTAAGTCCTCTGCAGAAAGGTTGAGCTGTCCATTCTCCGAGGGTATTTTATCTCCACTGCCAGTCTGATTGTCCTCCTAGTTGCTGTTTTCTGATGCAGCTGTAACCAAGGCTGCAATCAGATCTGCCTTAGTCAGGTTTCCATGCACCAGTCCCCTAGCCTGGCACATATCTGCCAGCTGGCTCCTTGTCAGCTTTCTATACTCCTCTGCTGATATGCTGCCTGCTCACCCTGACTAACTAAGCTAAAAAAGAAATAAAACAATTGTGATCTGAACTCTGAGTATTCACTGCATGGCTGATTTAGAGTACAAAACACCTTCAAAGCTTACTATACACCAGCAACAGGAATTCACTCTACCCACACCACTACAAGCCAATTAGTATTTGCCAACCAATTAATATGTGGTGTGGATATCCCACCACTGCCAAACAATTAATATGTGATGCCCAAGCCCTGGCCCAGCAATCAAGGAGCCTCAATCCTCACCACTAACACCAGTGAGGGGCATCTCATATAGGAGGAAAGGATAACAAATACACACAGTAAAGTGCAATTTCCCTTAAGAGCACATAGCGATCACAGTCAGTCTGGGGCTGGTCACTCCCTTGCTCTCCAGGTTCCCAATAAGACTCCCTACTGGCACAGCTATAAGGTCCAGATCTCAGCCTAGTGGGCAAGCTAAAACCTGCAGCACCCTCTCTGTCCAACCAGTGTTTTGTGTCCCTGGCCAAGTAGCTCACACACACACACACACACACACACACACACACACACACACACACACACACACACACACACATTGAGAAGAGTTTATACAACCACACAGACACTCCTGGGGAAGGCTGGCACAGGATCTCCAGCTGTGCCTATTTTTCCCAGACTATAAGGTAGTACCAGTTGCCACCACCCACTAATATTTATCAGCTGCTCAAAGCCCTTAAAATGGTGTCCAATTATTACTGTGCAATATTATTATCCAATTGGTAGTATAGCCCAGGGCTAAAGCTATTGAAGTGGCTTTGTACAATTTTACCAATGGCATGTAAGTACTCTAAAGAGATTAAATTATCTCTACAAAAACAGCCACAGTTGAAAGGGTTTAAAAATACTTAATAACAAATAGTCAAAACACAAGACAATACTTTTTACTACAGAGTGCTAGTCAAGAGTTCAGAGATCACAGGGAAATACTTAAAATATTTCAGTAGTACAGTTCTGACATCACAGAAAAAACACAGTCTAATCTTTCTAGTTTCTAGCTATTTCTAGGAGAAAACACAAGTCTAAGATAAACTTACATATAGATCAAGACAGTGCTGGTGAGTTGGATGGTCAAAACAAAAATGCTTAATGCTTACTGATTCTCTCTGTTTTTAAAATCACATTCCTGGTTCACATTACATCATTCTTCACACTTCCATGAGTTCCCAGGCTAACAAAAACTACATTTACATTCTTCACCTCTGGGTAGAAACCAGAGCAATAAAGGACATTTATGCATGCAAATTTTGGCCATTAACTCTGACCTTAAAACAATAGGCAGGATGCCTCACTCTAGACTTACTGACTCAGAGTTTTAACATCAAAAGGTCACAACATGCTTTACTTGGTCAGTAGAGTGCACTGTTGATACATTTTTCCAGTTCCACATGTAATACTATTTTTACCATTTAAGACAACAAGCCTATAGTTTACATTAATATTTATGGATGACAGAATTATCTACAAAATTCTATCTGGCTAGACTGGCAGGTTTCATCTATCTTCACCCAATCTTCACATGCTCTTTAAAAGTTAAGTAAAATTCAACTATAAATTCATTGGGGCCAGGTCCTTTATTCCTTTTTAAACAGTCAATATTCTCAAGAATATATTGGTACAGTGGTGCAGTAGTTGCATTGTCACTTCACAGCAAGAGGTTCTCTCATTCAGCTCTCAGCTGTGGTGCCTTCTGTGTGGAGTCTGCATGTCATCCCTATGTCTGTGTGAGTTTCCTCTGGGTGGTCCAGTTTCTTCCCACATTACAAAGACATGCATCTGGAGAGTTTCTCCCTGGGCCTCCGCTGAAAATTGGCATTGTTCTAAGTCAGACTTTCCCGGTAAACAAATGTTAAATAAATAAATAAATAAAATATCTTAGTCTGTAATGTTAGTAACAGGGAAGTTAAACACAGGAATATCATAAAATAAGATATCAATATCTTTTATCTCATCATCTCATTTTATATTATAGATCTGTTCATAATATTTCACTATTAAATCTATTATTTGTTCATTTGATGAATGGAGAATAGCCTTCTTATCATACATAAATAAAACATTATTTATATCCATCTCTGTCAACATTGAGAAGATAAGTTTTACCAATATTATCATATAAATAACTATTCCTAAAAGTTTCACAACCTCTTAACCTTTATAACTTATTTTCACATTATACTTCTTCAGCCAAATACTGCTTCTATTGCAATATACACATCATAATTAATTGATATAAACTCATTAACAATCTTACATTTTTCATCAGCATCTTAAAATGTCTTCATTAAGTAATTAATTGAAACTATCTCATTTTTTTACTGAATGATATTGTTCCAATACATTTGCTCTCCAAAAAGTAGAAATTGTATCTATGATTGTTTTTAACAAAAGCTGGGCAAATAAAACCATTCTGCATACATTCTTCTATTATAACAACAATTGAAATCATATTTGAGCAACAAAGCTCTTAAAATCGTATGGTTAGAATGAATGCATGGCTTCATCAAAATAAAATAGATACCATGAAACAAATCATTCTGCATACATTCTTCTATTATAACAACAATTTAAATGATATTTGAGCACCAAAGTTCTTAAAATCGTATGGTTTGAATGAATACATGGTTTCATCACGTTAAAGTAGATACTATGAAACAAATCACCCAATATAATAAAATGATCAGTTCTCTAACAAAACTTAGATACATGACTAATATGTAATAATTCTCTAGATTTTGGATGTTAACACACCATCCATCTATCAAACCTTCTCTTACTAACCACTGATAGAATAATTTACAATGATGGATATGATCAGAATACTTCTTAGGTAAATATGATCTATCTAATTTCATATCTGTCAAAGCATTCCAATCCTCTCCAGTAAGCAGTGATATTACCCACAACTTGAATCAAAATAAGTAATATTATCTAAAAAGGATGAAAAGTTATTAAATGGTCCATATATAGATGAAACAGAAATTCATATAGACTAAACTTTTAATGAAACAGCAATAACATGAAAAGGAATTATAGCTTTATATTGTATAATATCACCTTTAAATGATTTCTTCACCAAAATTAAGACACATGCAGGACATACTTATACCATAATTATTAAATATACTTCTAATCCGTGTATGTTTATATTTCAAGAATAAACACTTTTCATTACTAATATGAGTCTATTGCAATAAAATATTTTTTTCAGGTAACCTCTTAAATAAGCAAACACTTTTCTCAAATTAGAAAAAGCATGTGCTCCATTAATGTTCAATGATATTCTATCATTATCATCATTAACATTACGCAATACATCAAAAATAATGACATACCTTTAAGCCTCCTTATTGTATGCCTCCAAAAAAGCAATAAATAAATGTATAAATCAAGTTATAAATCAATATAATGTCCAAAAAAGTAGACATTTATAAATCAATGTGGGCACTGTCCTGGACTGAAGAGAAGAACGTTATATACATCCCAGAACAGCTTATTCTCTTTGAGCTTCTGAGTCAGTAGAAAACATAAATGGCATAGACTTCCAAATAACTTTCAGTTTAGCAGGATAAATGAAGATTGTATTTCTTTTTGCCAAAGCTTAGTTTGCATCTCAGAAATAGAATGCTATTGCTTTAACCGATCATATGGTAAGTCTGAATAAATTGAAATAACAGCACTATCCATATTAATTTTCTTCTTTCTAATAATAGCTGCAAGTGTTTTTTATTTGTCGCAATTTCTTACAAACTCAACCACAATTGATCTAACATTTGTGCTAGGAGAACTAGTATTTCTGGAAGCAATAGTTCTATGGACATGACCTAACTGCATCACTTCTATTTCCCTTTTATCAGGAACATTTTGAAAAATTGATTATAATACATTTCCAAATCTATTTTCCATCCTACTCATCGGGAACCCCCAAACTGTTCAAATTCTTCTTTCTTACTCTGGATTTAGAATTGATAAGCTTATTCTGTAATAAACTATTTCCACACTGATACTGCCCCATTTTTTCCTTCATTAAATTAACTCCAAAATCATAAGATTGCAGTTTATCATTCATCTCTTTCTAATTAAATTCACACCCTGTATGCTTCTCTACTAACTCATGCACAATTACTTGCAACACAAATATATTAGTGACTGCTGCTTCAAGGTTATCTAATTTTAAAGAAATAGCATAAAGTTGTTCAGTCAAAATATTCAACAACTGTTCATTTAGATTACTTACTGTTCCAGTATCTGAGACAGGCTCATCTGAGAAGAACATATTCTGCTGCAGATTATTACTATCATTACTTCTGTAGCTAAACTGTTAACTGTTAGTTATATCAACAATGTGGGAACCATTTTCCTTATTGATAACTGGGGGGTCTCTGATGACTTTTTGACATAATTCTGCCAAGAAGTAAAGAAGCAAACACACTAGACAAGCATGCCAGGAGATGTGCACTAATCACACAGTGCATATCTTCTGCTTCCTTGTCCACTGAAATCACTGCATTTGTATCTTTGTGTCCCTAGAAAGCTTTACGTTGCTCTCACAGACTTAACAAAATCTCCCCAAATACATTCCTTTCCCCGCTACCTTACTGTAAATCATTATACATTATCTCAGCCCAGTTACATTCAAATCATATCCCACCACACATTCTTTAACAGCACTCCTTTATGAAAAATAATAGTACATCACTCAACATGCTATTCATTTCCTCCGGGAATAATAAAAAAATAACAAACACTAGTCCAAGCATCCTAAATTACCAAAATTATTTGTCAAAATCTCACAACCTTTATTTAATTTACTTTTAAGAATGAAGGTTAAGTGCAATCAAGCACCTATCTCTTCTACCACAAAAACTTTCCCAGCATACCTCAATCATATTCCAGCAGCACCCACTCTGAACCATCATTTATCCACTGGCTTACTAGATGGTGCAATCATTAAAATCAAACTTGAACAACTAAATACGTTTTCTTCACTATCATTCTCCTGACCTTGCAGCAGTCACTGAATCCTCAATAAAAGATAACACTTCAAAACTCAGTAATTACCTTAAGTACTATTCATATGCATTCAACACCCAACCAGTGTTGGACAAACCAGCTTTGCGTACCATATAGTCATGGCTATGTAGCACAGAGGTATAAACCCATGACTGTGACATAGATGACCAGAGATCAATTAATGGCTTGGAAAGCCAGGGCAGGTTGACAGAAGATATCTGGTTTACACCATCTCACTTGCCTGCAAGGGAGGGTTGCACTGGCTTCCCCAGTGATGACTTAGTTCTCCAGGGGAGTGGCATATGCCAGTCTATCTGACAATAGGCTGTGGGGGGAGAACATAGGTGGGCCCAGACTGGTAACTGTAATCATCACTGAGATGAGTTAAAGAGTGGTCATATAAAAGGAATAGTCAGTCCCACTATGGTGATGCAAAATCCTACATCACTACCAAGTGAGGGTTTAGGATTGCATAATAAAATGCCTTAAGGGTTGTCAGAATGATGACTGCATGATCATTTCATGGGAAAGGTTATTTTCCTGTGAGGAATGACTGAGCCTGTGGGTTATGAGCAGCTGATGTTCAGCAGGCAGAGTAATAACCAAAACACTACAAATATATCACATAAACCAGGCAATGTGCACACATGTTCATGATCCAAATTGATGTATGGCTAAGATACTGCTACAGCATTGCCATCCATAGCATCTTACATTTACCTAAATTAAGGTGCCAGTCTAGCAGGACCTTCAAAAGTTTTTGTGGTTGACACAATACATCAAAATGTTATTGTTTTCAAAATGAAACTTTTATTCATGTTAATGGTAGGCATTCCAGGAGATTTCATAAAAATGATTCCCTGTGTCACCTATAATCTTATATTAAAAAGTATCCTCTTCTAAAAGGATGATAAATTACAATCAAATATTAGCTATAAATCTGAAATTTCTTCAGCAAAATTATTAATACATACTGATGACCTTTTAATAATAATTAGATCATCAAACATTCAGTTTATCTCTTTTTTAAGCTGGTCAGTATTAATGGTAAGGTAGATAATGGGTTACAGAGTTCATCAGTGCAAATCAGAATTAATCACCTTGACTGCTACTCTTATTAAGTTCAAGTTAAGGTAATCTCACATATTGAGGTAGATGGTATTATAGAAATGATAGACAATCATGTAGTTCAAATGTCAAAGAACTACACATCTGCTTTCAGGACACCGTGCAACAGTGATCTATGTCTCCTAATTATTTTTGAGTATAATTAGTCTTTGATTAAACTGGTGTTCTTTCCAAAACAGTTTTTCTGCATTTCAGAAAATGTATTTATCCCACATTCAGTGATAAATAAAGTATTCACAATTTGGAAAAATTCTATTGTAGGTGGTTCTCCCATGACTCCCTGGGAAAACCCCATACTTGGTTCAGAGTATTTTGTATTTAGGATCCTGAACTATTATCTTATAAGTTATCTGACATTTTCTATTTACATTTTGTCTAAATTAGCAGCTTAACCAGATAAACATAATAAATCTATTCCAAAATTAGATCAAATTATAAAATACTATTATAATGCACCTCAAAGACTAATTTTTTCGCTATTTTTTCCAGTGAAATCTACAATACCATACGTTTGTCCTCCAACCGTATCTGTAAGAATCTACAATTATTTATCAGGGTATGTCTTCTTAGATAAATATAATGCTTGTGATAAAAACATTCCCCTGGATTCACTAATCTTCCATGCAGGGCTAATTTAGTCTTGCAAGGAAGCGCCCGTGTAGGAGCAGGACGGCAGCGCGCCATGAATATTAATGAAGGTGCACTGCCCGAGCTCCCAGGCTTACACAGAGCTTGTACGAGTCCAGGAGGCATGTCTGAGAGCAAAGCTCTCAGAATAAACATGCCCCTGCAATGTAGAACAGCAGAAAGTGTTAAGAAATGAGTGAGATCGCTCATAGGTATCCGCATATCCTTACCAACAGTTCCCCATGTGTACAACAGCAACAGTACATATAAATTAAATGAAGAAAACCTGTTATTATTTTATTAACCATAGGTACACGGGTGTGCCCATTGCTTAGCTATGGTTAATGCAGCTTAAATAGCAAAAAGAGGATAAAAAGCAAAATATAAGCAAATGAAGCAGTACAGCAATAGTGTAGCGGCAGAGCATTTGCCTTACAAGCAATCATTCTCAGTTCGACTCCCAGTGCAGTACATTCCATTTTCCCTTCAAGTCACTCTATGATAAATATTTTTTGTGACATAACCTAATAAATAACATACATTTGTGAACTGCAGTGCTGCATTTAATGCAGCTGTGAGGTGTCAGTGTCATAACGTTGCAAAGTCCACAGATAATCACGTGTCCCATACAGTATCATAGATACAAGTGGAAGGTAAACTGTGTAATGAATGATAACTTCATACATTTTCCAAATCACCTACCTCCCTAAGAACCATTACACTATTATTGTCTAAAATGTAGTACTAGTAAGCGGTAGTAAGAGGTAGTAAGCATATTTAAGCACTATTAAGTGGGTTTAAGCCCATTTGCATGGGGGTAAGCAATGCGCACACAGGTTAAGCAAGATCAAAGCTAACTCTTTGTAAAAATATGTAACCGGAAGTTAGCATTGCTTACCCTCACGCAACCCAGTGCAAACCCGCTTACAATTGCTTAAAATTGCCTTAGTCATTCTGTATCCAACAGCTCTTGTCCTGCTCAGAAACAAAATAATCAGCACTCCCAAGTTGCAAACCCTAGACCCTGCACACAATAGGCAAAGTGATATACCACTAAGCCATGGCAGATACACATGCAGCTGACGCTATCACAAACATATCATCCAGCACAATCATTCAACAGTATAGGAAATGTATTTAATTATGTAGATGTATGTGTGTGTGTGTGTATGTACACACACACATATGCATATATATATATATATATATATATATATATATATATATATATATATATACACACACACACACACACACACACACACACACACACACACACATATATATATATATATATATATATATATATATATATATATATATATACATATATATCAAGAATGAACTTCTTGACATCAAAGCATTAAAAATTAATGAAAAGAAGAACACCAGCAACCCCTGTGTTATTTAGCGCTGTCATCTTATGTAATATTAAGACCCCTTCAGACAGACATGTTACATTAATACGAGAAACCATTTGTACATTGCTCAAATACTGTATTTTGAGCAGTTTATGTAAATTAACACAGCAGTTCCTGTCCAGTCATAATGTGGGAACAGTAGTCTTGCAAAAAAATTAAGAAAATAATAAAAATGGTGCACGTCGAGGGGGCGTGTGGGCGTGCTTCATGCTCAGAATGTCAAACCTGGGACTTTGGTTCCGCGGAACCAGGAGATGAGGCTGGGCAGGTGTTTGAGCAATCCGCTGCTTCTCAACCCCCTGGCAGGATGCTACCAGTGGGAGAAACAGTGTAGACCAGCTAAGTCTAACTATGACACAAAAACAGGTTTGTCCCTGGCGGGGCGAACCAAAAAATGTGAGTCAATCCGATGTTTACGCATGCCTCGAAAGAGGAACAAGGCAAGGCTCATACATACATGGACTAAATGGATGAAGAGCCTGAAGAAGCTTGGGTCGAGATAGTATACTGGACGAGTACCGAGACGTGCAGAGAGGGCAATGTGTGGAGGTGTGGTATGGCTGGGCTAGCAAATGAAGAATGGATGGTTGCTGTGTGCATGGAACTCAGGGGAGGGGAGGGAGCCATGGATATGAAATTATGGAATTATGAATTGAGGCGTATCATGGTTGGATGGACCTGTTCAAATCAGACTGCCTCATGGATGTAAGTGGGGGGGGTGGAAGAGAAACCAAGATAACATGTAAGAAAGAAGTGAACTCATGGGCATTGCTGAGAGGGTGAACCAGAGTGATTAAGATAGTCCAGGCCGAGGAATGCAC
Source organism: Protopterus annectens (assembly GCF_019279795.1). NCBI lineage: Eukaryota > Metazoa > Chordata > Ceratodontiformes > Protopteridae > Protopterus > Protopterus annectens. The sequence continues at coordinate 1,614,112,679 of NC_056737.1, forward strand.
CTCGGGTAGAAAATGTTAAGTAATGAGTGAGATCGCTCATAGGTGTCCGCATATCCCCACCAACAGTCCCCCATGTGTACAACAGCAACAGTACATAAAAATAAAATGAAGAAACCCTTTAATTTTTTTTTAAAAATCTGATTAAAGCTAATCGTAGGTGCACAGGTGTGCCCGCCGCTTAGCTATGGTTAAAGCAGCTTAAAAGGCTGAAGAGGATAACAAGTAAGATATTCGCAAATGAAGCAGTACAGCAATAGTGTACTGAGCAGAGCATCTGCCTAATGAGCAGGCACTCCTGGTTTGAATCCCACTGCAGCACAGTCTATTTTACATGGCAAAGCACATTATAACCATTTTTTTTGTTGCAAAACCCACTAAATAACACATATTTATGAACTAGAGTACTGCAGGAAATGCACGTGAAGTATCAGTGTCATAATGAATAAGGCACTAGTAAGCAGGTTTAAGCACAGTAAGCATGTTTAAGTGCATCTGCATGGGGGTAAGCACTGCCTACTCAGATTAAGCAATATGGAAGCTAACTGAGTATAAGAAAGTGTAACCGGAAGTTAGTAGTGCTTACCGTCGTGCAAACCCGCGCAAACCCGCTTACAACTGCTTTAAAGTGCTTAATCACTCCATATCCAACAACCTGTGTTCTGCCCAGCAACAAAATAAACAACCTCTACAAGGCACAAACTCAGGACCTTGTACATTACAGTTACAGTTGTTAACCACTAAGCCATCATATCGGTACATAAGACTGAGGTGTCAGCAAACAAATCCACACCATAGGTAAATCAAACTGAACATGTGAAATTAATTAATGTACAGTGTGATGTTGTATAACCTGCTACATAACATAAATATGTGAACTGTTGTACTGCAGTAAGGCCAGATGTGAGGCATTATTGTAATAAAGTGTTGAAGTTCCCAAGACACCATACAGTGTACTTACACGGGAATCACAGATATCAGACACAGATATAACATGTAACAAATAATACATTAATGTCAAAAGGAAAATATAATGCTAAATAGATATTAAGCAATGCTAAGCATTGCACAGGTCAGCCTATGTGGTGTAAGCAATGTGTAGGCCGGCTAACTCAATCTGCCCAGTGGTATGCCCCTTTAAGCAACGCCAACATTAGGTAAGCAGGTGTGCCCATAACTTAGCCTTTTCAAAACTGTCCAATCACAGGAAAGTGTGGGAAATCGGGCATATTTAAACCCCACAGGTGCCAATAAATCCCATATCTGAATGCAGCTCCCTACTATAGGCAAAATGGCTGGAGTTGGGGAAGGCACTCGATTTAGAATGCAGCTCTGGGGCACCCAGAAGTCCAAATTCATGGTATGACTCCTGGTAAAACATCGTGAATAAAGACTACTGCAGGGCCAGTACTAGGGCTCTCAGTATAAAATGGAGGCCTGAGACAGTCTCACCCATGACCTCACCAGTGCCACTGGTCTCCCCCAGACTGGTGAGCAGGTCAGGCATCACCATGCTGACCTGAAGCAGCAGAGGGGTGATCTCTTGGACCAGTGGATCCAAGAAGCAAGGCAGATGCCCGATGCCCCAGCACTAAGTACCCATTCTACTACGTAGATAATGATTGCCTAGCTTGTGTATACTATGGATAGGTAATGGCTAAATATCACTGTATTTCTCTAACAGTTGCAGATGAACGGGCTGCAAACCTGCAAGCCTATGCTGCTAGGTTGCAAAGGCTGCGTTGTGGGACAGGTTAGTAATATTCCTGCATGTACTGTCATAACAAATAAATATAACAGTTCTGGAAAGTGTTCTACCAGTATAAAAATGTATTGTATATGGGATGTACTGAATAAACCAGACAATATGGCAGGAAGACTGTCATATAGGTTGCGTGGAAATAAAGGTGTAATATCTTGTGAATAAAACTATAACCCCAGGAGTGCATGTGTACATTTGGCTTTCATATGTTTTTGTAGTGTTGCATTCTATAAATAGTACTGTTGTATTAAGCAGTCTTAGCCACACTGTTGAACACAGTTAAAATGTGTAGGAAGTTTAGTATAACAATGTTGGAAGTCCCAAGAGGGCAGTCATATAGAACAACTGAGACTTAGACAGAAGCCATTGGAATGCTGTACACCAATTCCCTGATAGCACAGTGTACTGTGATATTAACTGTAGTATTTTTACCACACACAGCAGGGGTTTGAATCCCGGGAGTGGTAGTAAGTTGTATGCATAATCATACCCCACAACTGTACAGAGTTTGCGAGAATGTTCAGATAGAAAGCTGTATGCATAATTAGACCCAACAACTGTACAGACTTTGCTAGAATGTTCAGATAGTATGCTGTAAGCATAATCATAACCCTCAACTCTACAGACTGTGGCAGAATGTTCAGGTAGTAAGCTGTATGCATAGTCATACCCCTCAACTGTTCTGATCTGTCCAACATGTCCAGATAACGGGCCCAACTCTGCTGACCGGTAACCTGTTCCCCTGATAAATAAGTGTGATGATCCAAGAAATGTAGGCAGCTTATACTGACATATAATGGATAGTCAGACCTGAACATAAAAAGAGAATGTATATGGAAACAAACCTGTCATTGTAGCATCTCACCCAAAGTGTATGACAGCTATTCCAAAATATGTTACAGCAACATCTGCATCCTGTCAAGCCTTGACCAGAGTGTGTGCAATAACGGACTGTTAGGTATGTGTATAACATCAACATGGAATCTGGGAGTATGTGTAGTATTTCTCAGGTAGTGTTAACAAAGATTTACCCCACAACTATAACAGGCAAGAGGTGTAGACTATAGTTACAACACAGATCACTCATATACTTGTCAACAAGCATAACATCTAGGAGTAGGTGTAGAATTTGTCAGGCACTGTTAACAATGATTTTCTCAACAGCTATAACAGGTAAGAGGTGCAGACTATACGTAAGACACATTCCACATACATACTAATCTACAAACATACCATTGTACAAAGTAAGGCCATTGGGTAGTGTAAAAATACATGTGAGGGGCAGATCACTGTAGTGACTAAGAAAGTTGTGAAAACTACAGGGATATATTTTTTGTTAATTGACCTCTCTCTCTCATCCCCACCATATGTGCAACAATAACCCAATTACACATCTCAATGGGTACGTGTACACTCCATACTTTTGTTGGGACATATGTCCTATTGGTTTACAAATATTCACATTTGGTTTTATGCATGTGCCATGTTAAAATACCCACGTACTGGTGGCCTGTTGCCATCAATGAAACTTGCAGGCTGTTGTAATGGCCATTGTTGTCCCATATATGCATGTGTTCTGCTTGCTCTGCAACTGTTGTAAATCTGGTGACTTGGGTTAATGGGAATACCTATGCATGCTGTTATAACTAAACCTGAATGCTGTTGACTATTACTAACCCATATCATCCTTAAAACTGTAACACCATACCTAATATGGGAAGGCCGGTCCCAGCGGACCCACCTGTCCCACCTCAGCTGGCCATGGCACTGGGCACCAGCATGTCTGCGGCCAAGCCTGGGACCTCCTCCTCTGTTGGCCCTGCATCACCTTCAGGTGGAACCGCCGCAGGGGATGGGGCTCAGCCTCCCCTGGGAGTGGGGGTGGAGAGGTACCTGTCATCTGTCATCAGATCCGGGCTGTGGTGTGTAGGGAGCTCTACAAAGAGTTTTGAGATCAGCTATGCCAGCTTGAGAGCCACGTGGTGCAATCACAGGATGAGCTTGCCCCTTCTACCCAGCCCCCAGCACAGCCACCCTTGGGGCCGTGAAGGTGCAGTGATGACTGCCCATGGGTGGGGACCTCAGTCCCACTGTTTCCATTTGGGGGCTCATGGGCTTGCAACTTCCAAATACCCCTCCCCATCCAAGGTGTTTAGCCCCCACATGTGTCATATACCACCCCTGTATGCATCTTGTTTGTCTTGTCTGTTAACCTACCCAACCTACCGCCCCAAACATACCTACTACCCCTCCCCAAAATCCCACTCTCACCTGAAAGAAAACAAAAGGGCAATCTGTACCCACAAAAAAATTTTGCCCCATACATAGCTGTCCATTTCACACATGTGTCCACTGGACACGTAATCTGGTGTAATTGGCATCACAATGAATTATTGTTGTCCTCACCCCCTCCCAGGGGTTTGAGCATCCAAATCTACCTCCAAATTTAGTGTATATGCACAGCTGTTGCTGTAGAAGAAATGGGAAGCTATGGACCTTCCCTACACCCTTCCTGCAGATCCCTGGCAATTTTCCTTACTGTCATCGCCTCTTTGTGCCCCTTTTAAACCATTTTCCTATCAAGCCCCTTTTCTTTTCTTTTAAAGAAATTAGCACTGGGGTAAGTGGGAATAAGTACTTTTAAGCAGCAGTAAGCGGGTTTATGCCTGTTTCCGCAGGGGTAAGCACTGCCTATACAGGTTGAACAATTTAGAAGCTAAATGAGTGTAAGAAACTATGACCGGAAGTTAGCAATGCTTACCATCATGCAAACTCACACAAACCTGCTTACACCTGCTTAAATATGCCTTAATCACTCTGTAGCCAATGGCCCTTTTTCTGCCCAGCAACAAAATAAACAGCTTTTGTAAGGCTCAAACCCAAGACACTGCACACCATACACAAAGTGATTTACCACTAAGCCATGGCAGATATACATAACCCTGATATTTTCACAAACATATCATCCAACACAATCATTCAACAGTACAGGAAATGTAGTAATATCATAACACACAACCTCCTAATGCAAGAATTCTGGACAACGTGTGCCTAAATGTGGGTACAAATAGGGATATATGTTAAATATTGCTCTTATACACTTAAAACATTACTAGTTAAACAGTTATGTGTATTAAAACACATATTTTGAAGGAGCTGAAGTCTGAAACACAAAGGTGTTGTCATTAGTTACTGACTTCAATAATGAGATCATCCATGTAAATTGCCAAGAGAATGAGGTACAGGCCAAAATTATGAGCCAAACATGCATGGACATATGGACAAATATATAACTGTAAATGTAGACAGATAGGTTTATGTATATATATATATATATATATATATATATATATATGACTCACAACTATACATATAACATCAATTGTATATAGATAGAGAAGTATGTTCATATCTATATATATATATATATATATATATATATATCTATATATATATATATATATATATATATATATATATATATATATATATATATATAGGGGTTTTACATATATAATTATGTAGATATACATATATATGTATATGTGTGTGTGTGTATATATATATATATATATATATATATATATATACATACATTAGGACAGAAATGTGTATAGCATTTCCAAATGGGAACAAAATCCTTAACCACTCACTACAACATAACAGACCATATGCACTGTTAATGGGGGTGTGGGCTCAAATGAGGGATACCTGGTAATTAGTGTTATGTTACCCCCCCTCCACAGCCCTAATGGATATGCTGTGCAATCCAATATCCAGCACATGCAGTTCTTGACTTCAGGACCCACCACAACACAGCTACAATGCTTTAACAGTAAACCAATTCACCTGAAAAATGTCAGCGCAATATCTGTAACATATCATGCAGAAAAGTCATTCTACCGTAGGAAATGTACAATGTGGAAGGAGTACACATTACAATGGTGCATATATGCACACACATCTAGACACTGACAAATATATTCAGGTATATATATATATATATATATATATATATATATATATATATATATATACACATATACACAGACAATATATATATATATATATATATATATATATATATATATATATATATATATATAGAGCTATATGAGATATATATATATATATAGCTATATACACAGACAAAAGGTATTAGTAGCCATACATATGTAGAAGTAGTGTGGAAGTACTGGGTGCAAAGTATACCCCTCAGCCACAAGCCCTGTAACTGGCACCTGTGAAATGTGTAGTGTGGCAACCATTCCCACAAATGAGAATACTTACATTAAACATATACCCATTCACAATTCAAAGGACATGATACCACACACAGGTATGCATACACAGAAAGCCTTTAATTTGTGTACTGTACAATAATGTATGCCATTACTTACAGCACATAGATTTTGAAATATGTAATCAGTGATGAATGCAAGACCCACAGAAAACAGTAGATGCAAGCAATGTGGATATATAACATACTGCGCTGTCCAGGCCAAGGCCTTCAATTAGTACAACAGTATACAAAGGATTTGCCTTCAAGATAAATACCAATCAACAATTGCAGGTGTAGTTCAGCAGCCTCCAATTACACCCTGTAGTCAAGCCCTAGGGGGAAATGTATTAGTTGTGGTAATGTCAATGTATCTGTCACATAACATTGCTCAACTTTACATCTCACAATCACACTGACTAACTGAACTGTGTGTAACACTGTAAGCTGTAGCCCACCACTGTTCCCATGGAGGAACGTATGGAAGTGTACAGTCAAATACCTTACTGTGTCTTAACACTGTTATCCATGACATGTTGTCACAGCCTAGGTTGATAATATTAAATCCCCTCCCCCATAAAAGGTTGTACAAGGGCAAAGAACACTGTGTACCACACACTGACCTCTGGAATGTACAAGGGTACACATATGTTGTCCAACTGTTGCCCCCATATGTATGGACCCTGACCAACATATGTTGTGGGAGTCCATGATATGGATCATAATGGAGCGAAGGCTTTGAGTAACAACAACAATCTGACTGCGACTAATCCTGCTGTAAGTACTGTCAATACACTATCTCAATCTGAAGTTATGGTTGGAAATAATGTTATGGCCTCAAACACACAGCCTTTACATTTGCAGCCTAGAGTGGATGCCGGTTATAGTACTATCCCGTCGATGGGTACCTATTTGAATAATAATAATATTTTTAGTGCTAACTTGACTACTTGTAATAACGGGGACCCGCTGAATCGAAATGCGTCTGGGATTGTTCACTATCTAAATACTTTTGACACTAAATTATTCCAAAGTAGGAAACTTCAGCTTGAGGTTTCTACTTACAGGAGTGTGTTAATAAAGCTATAGTTCCCAAAGGGCTAAGACAGTGGCGATATCCAAATGGACTTATTAACAAATCAGTTTTCCATTCGGAGCTGATTGCTCTTTTTAACCACCAAGGCATAGAATTTTTGGAAGTACTCATTAAGAACTATCAAGCAAAAGTATTGAATTTAAAAACAGAGTTGGAGGTGTTGGAGCAGTCCATTCTTAATGCTCCTGACTTTGACCAGTACAGGTTTGAATATTCTAGAATATTCACAAGCATTGATGCTAGCATTAATAATATAACTGAAATAAAAAAGAAAAAGATTAACAGAGATCTCAATGCATATACTAAAGGTATAGCATACTCCCCACTACCTTTTATTCAGATTCACAATATGGGGCAGGAGCCTCTGTTGGTTAGTAATAATGGGGCAGCGTCTATGGATTTGGATGGTCAAATGGAGGACCAACAATTACACATAAATTTGGTTCGTAGAAGCGAACGTATCCAAAACCAGCAGAATGCCCTGGGACGTCAACAATCAGGAATAGGTGTTGGTGGGGTGGGCATGCAATATAGTACGGATAATCAAATAGATGAAGGCTCTTTTCAGGATTTTCGGAACAACATTACCGGTCAGCAGCAAACCTTACCAACCAAGCAGAACAGGAAACAAATGCCTCAGAGGAGACGACAGAACAGGAGGAGGAGATAGTATATGCTAGTTTAATAGATTTGACTAACTCTGGACTCAAAATGTCAACTAATGCTGAAGGTGACTTCCATGTATTCAACTTTAGTTCTTTGGAAGTCAACGAGGAGATGGCAAATTTCTTGTCTAAGGGCTTGACTTTTGTACCAGATTCGAGAGCCGACATTGTAAAAACAGTGGCGGATTTAAAAATCTTTGTTCGTAAATTGAACCTAATTTGTGAGCTGGGTCAGAACTCAGGTTTGATGCACAATCTTAGAGTTTCTAGTCTCTTTAACCCACCCCTACAACCCATGCTGGCATTGTTCTAGAAGTGCTGTGAAATGGACATTCGACATTGCTTAACTAGTGGCTCTGTTTATCATAAGAATAGAAATTGGACTATTGATAAGAATGAGAAAGACCTTCTCAATTTGCTGAGCACTAGTAAAGTTAGGGTTATGAAATCTGATAAGGGGGGTGGGTTAGTTTTTATGGACCAGGTGGACTATGAGAATAAAATGTTGGCACATTTAGATAGTGAAGCCTATGTAAATACAAGTAGGAATGAGCTCAATGGAGCTTATAATAAAATTAAGGGTATTTTGAGTGACCTCTTTTTGGAGGGAACCATAGATACATACATACCAGTTTCTCACTATGCCAGCTCCTATTGTGCCAGCGTTGTTTGGTTCACTGAAAATACATAAAATGTGTCAGATCCACCTTTTAGACCTATCGTGGATGGAAGAGGTTCCATAACTTATGGTTGTGCTAAATTTGTTGATTATAAGCTGAAACCCCTTATTTCAACTGAATCACAAATATGTCGTGATTCCTGGGAGTTTTTGGCCTATTTCAATAATATGGAGTTTAAAGAACATTATTTGTTCTTGACTGTTGATATCAAAGACCTCTATACTTCCATTCTGCATAAGATAGGTCTAGAAAGGGTTAGAGAGTTTTTACTTAGGAAAGGCATGGAACATCAGGACATATATTTGGTGGAGGTTTTGTTGGAAATTATTTTAGAGAACAACTATATTTTATTTTCCAACAAATTGTTCTTTCAGAAGAGTGGGATAGCCATGGGGTCGCCATGCAGGAGCAGTTTTGCTAACTGTGTCCTTGCCCACTGGGAAACCTCATTCCTGTTTAATTGTTTAACATATAAAGAGCATGTCGCCTGGTACACCAGATACCAGGACGACATGTTCTTCTTGTGGAAAGGTCCGAGACATGCCATTGATCCATTCATTGTAGAGTTGTCTAAATTCACCTCTTTTTTGGAATTTACTTATCAAGTGGATGATAATATGATCAACTTTCTGGACATCCATTTGAGTAAAGATTTGGTTAAAGGTTAATATAGATCTACAATATATCGTAAACCGACATATTCTAATATGTTTGTGCATTTTACTAGCTGCCACCCGTTTCATCAGAAAAAGGCAGTGGTTAAAGGCCAGGTGGTAAGAGCAGCTAGGATGGTGTCCAGATTGGAGGATTTCCAGGATGAATGTGCTCTCCTCAAAGAAATGTTTTTGAGGAGAGCATATCCTTTAGCCATGATAGATCAAGTGATACAAGAAGTAAGTAGGAAAAGAGCCTTGGGACACTTTCAACCTCTAATACAAGACAAACAAGTACAGGTGGAGTCAATGAGTGTCTCTCAAAGTATTGTTCCTTTAAAGACCAGGAAAGACTTAAAATCTGCAAGTTTCCTGACTACATATTCTTTAGATGCAATTAGGATTAGGGAAACTATGTATAAAAATTGGAACACCATACAACTGGATTTTGAGGTTAATAAGAAACTAGGGCATGACTTTTCCATTATCTTTAGAAGGGATCCTAACCTTAAAATCTTGTTAGAGAGGGTTAAGAGGGTATCCCGGGGTCAACATGGTACCTTTAGGTGTGGAAGATGCTCTCAATGTAAGTTTACTAATACCTCTGACAGTATCACCATTAGAGATAGAAATTATAAAATCTCGGGCCATTTTTCATGCGACTCACAAGGTGTCGTTTATTGTGCTACCTGTACCCATTGTGATGCATTCTATATTGGTAAGTCTGAGCGTAAGCTCAAACAGAGGGTCTATGAACACCAATATAGTATTGTTAAGTCAATAAATACTAATGCTCTTGCAAGACACGTTATGATGTTCCCAGAGCATAAATTCAGTTTTGTAGTCTTGCAGAAAATCGAGAAAAATATTAGGGGAGGGCCATGGTATTTGAGGCTCGAAGAGGTTGAACTTGAATGGCAGATACGGACTTTAGCTTACCTATTTCCTGGACTTAATGAACAAATATCTATCAAGTGCCTCCTTAAAAATAAAGCCCTTAATAGATGAATTAGCAGTAGGTATGAACATATATCTTCAATATTGGTCAAGTAGTAAAAGTTATGAAACTGTTTAGGAAATTTATGTTATTGGTATATATATATGCAAATTTGGATATCATTTATTTTTATTTTCATTCTTATTTTCTATTAGGTTATATTATTGTTTTTACCCAGATATTTTTATATATTATTTTGGATTTTTAAGATGGGTTAAATTGGATGTAGTATAATAAGATTTAATGGGATTTGCACTTTGTATTTAGTTTGTATAATAGGTACCCGATGATGAGATCTCGGCTTAGTAGGTTGTTTTTTTAAGTCATGTTTTTTTTAAGAGAAGTTTTAATTGGATATTTTTTATGGTAATTAATTAGGACACTTATTGAGTGTCTGTTTGTGTATATAACCACTGGGGGTTATTCACGATATGTTTGAATCTGGTCTGAAGAAGCTGGCGCATTTTGGCCGGTGAAAGTGCTTACCATCATTTTGTGAATAAAGGATTCTTGTTTTGGTAGCCTCCTCACCCTTCTTTTTTGTGGATTTACCAGTGGGAGTCCACGAAATCCTGGGATGAAAGCAGGAATACTAGCAGTAAATAATTATAGGCCATTACCTAACAACCCCTAACTGTATCACAGCAGGACAAAGCCTGCCATATATGTGGAGGACAGAGGCAGGAACACAGGGCCATATTTGCAATATTGCTGTTACACACCCTGGAAATTGCTGGTGTTACAAGATGTGTTGCAACATACCCTTATGCAGGAATAAGACATCAGAAACACAAATGGATATAGCCATGTACTGATAGCATGGAACAGACAGACTGCCAGTGATATATCTAGGACAAGATATGTGTGGTGCACAGACAAAATCTAACAGACAATCCACTGGCCATCATGTGGATAGGCCCACAGTTGAGAGCTATGCAGACAGACTGCATTCCATCCTAAACTACTATGTACACACAAACACTGTAAGACCAGCAATATACAATGTGCATATCAACACTACTCACTCTGTCTGTAGGTCTGGAACCTTATACAAATGTGTAGTTGGCCAGTGTCTGCAAGTCCTGCTGTAAGAGGTATTGCTACCTGCTGACTGTAACACTGCTGCCCACATACAGGAAAGATGTCTTCCATACTGAAAAGGTTAATGGACAACACCCACATGAGTCAGTATTTTATAGTACTGGGTTGCCATGACAGTGGTTATCCGAAGTACTACACAGCAGGTTGCATGCAGTTAGCAACTGGTGCACACTGAATGGTGCAGAGCCCATCACCTGATCATGTGCATCACCTACAAAAGCCATGCTGCAATCTATTTAAACCAGCTCAATCCCTCTAGTGGAGAAAGCAAGAGAAATACAGAGACAGAGAGAGACAGAGAGAGAGAGCGAGAGAGAGACAAAAAAACCCATAAACAACAGAAAGCTGTCACTGCTGTCAAAAAACATTAACAGGTATGTAAAACATGTATGTATTTAATTGAATGTAGTATGTGGTATAGAATAATAGTATATATGATGTGGAATGATTTATATGTGCCATCTGTAGTTGTTCCTGTAATGATGTTCTGCTGAACAACTGTTCTGGACAATACTGTCTGTCCCTGTAGGCAGTGGGACATACCTGTCAACTGTGCAGATCAGCAATGAATGACAAAGATGTCAGCCATAATATCTGTGTTTGGTATGTTAGTGTGGGCAATAGCTGGTGGTGGAAGTTCTGACATCATGATAGACATATGGGTGTCAGAGCAGAACACTTGCAGGACAGTCATGTTAATGTGTAATGTAGCATGCTCAAATGCCATAGGTGTATAATAGGCTTGCCTGCAATCTGTCACCATATATACCACCCTAATGTTAGTCTGTGTTCACATGTGACACCTGTCTGTTTTGCAGCAAGGCAGAACAGTGCAGCTGTGAAGGAAAGAGAGTTTTAGAGTGTGGACCAGATGTCTGTATGCACCCCACATATAGATAAATATATGTGTGATATATAATTATACATGTATGTCTACAGATATACAGACACTCATATAGATATAGGTATAGGTATATAAATAACCCACAATATATATATATATATATATATATATATATATATATATATATATATATATATATATATATATATATATACATATATATACATATATATATATATATATATATATATTTTTACATATACACACACACACACACACACACACACACACACACACATATATATATATATATATATATACACACACATATATATGTCTACACATATATACAAACACACACTCACACACACACACACACACACACACACACACACACACACACACACACACACACATATATATATATATATATATATATATTTATATATATATATATATATATATATATATATATATATATATATATATATATATATATATACATACATATGCAAATAAATGTCCTCTTCCATGATATAAACATCACACATATTAATACACAACATATATATATATATATATATATATATATATCTATATATCTATATATCTATATATATATATATATATATATATATATATATATATACAGCAGTACATGGGTACAAAATAGACTTTGACGTGTGGTGTGTAACCCATGTTGAGAACACATCGCATTTGTTTGTGAAGGTGGGATTTGTATGTTGGTGAAGGCTAGTAGGCAAATTGTGGTATGTAGGTTGGGTCTGCAGACAGAAAAGACAGCATACAGGGCTGGTATATGAGAAATGTGGTGTGTAAACACCGTGGATGGGGTGTGTTGTTTGGAATGTGTACGCCATTGAGCCCCCATATAGAAGCAATGGGACCAAGGTCCCCACCCATGGACAGTCATGACAGCATCTACATGATTGTAAATATGCTTGGGCTGTGGACTGTGCATGAGGAGCAAGCATGTCCACCCTGTGTATGTGTACTGCAGGGCTCCAGGTGATGTAGCAAGTGCCCCATGTCTCTGTGGAGCTCTCTATGCACCAGTCCCTAGACCTGATTTTGGGTGACAGGGTTGTGTCTGTGTGTGCTCATGGGGGGGGGGACACCATCTCCTGAGGTGGTTCCACCTGAAGGTAGTGCAGGACCAGTAGATGATAAGGTCCCATGGTGGGCCCCAGATGCAATGTGGTCTGGCAACATGGCCAGATGAGGTGGGAGATGTGGTTTTGCTGGCAACTAACCCCTACCCATGCTATTGTGTCACTGTTATGGAACATATGTGGGCTGTAATATTCCACACAATCCTGGAACATGTCCAATAGCATGCATAGATATCCTCAATAACACAGAATGGCAGATGTGCAGCAATCACATAGCATGCATACCACATGCACATGTGGAACCATAGTGGCACTGACAATGGCATGCAGGTGAAATAGTCTGTAACAGGCCAGCAAAGATATTGTCCCCACAGTGAACATGGATACAAACACATAGCACAAAGCATGGTACAAACACATAGCACAAAGTGTGGTACAATACAACATATGTCCCAATGGTAGGTAAGCTGTCGACATACCAATTACATTGTGTGAATGGTTTGTTGTAGCTGATATGGTGGGGGGAGACAGAGGTGTGTATTAAGATCTATGGTAACCCTGCTGTATGAGTTGCTCAGACCTGTTTCCATCTTTATGTCTTCCAGGGAAGATGGCTCATGCAAGATTACCAGAATTCAGTGCTGTAGAAACTGAGGTAATCGTGACACACCTGATACAGCACTAGCCTCTATTTTTGGCAGGACAGACCATGATCAGCAGGAGAGGACTACCCTGTGGAACGATCTAGTCCACAGGGTCAATGATGTCGGCCTGCAGAACCTCAGTTATGAGCAGGTCTGGCATCATTGCACTGACCTGCTTCGCCATGTACATCGGCATGCAGCTGCTGTATGGGGGGACCACCTCACAACAGGGGGGGTATGCCATCCATCCACCCCTGACTCGTGTGAAGGAGCTTCTCAGCAGCCTTGTGGCACCTGCCCGCCCGCAGAACCAACAACTGCCAGGGAGCATTTTGGAGGTGGGTGCCACCAATACACCAGCTGAGGAATGTGCAGGTAAGGCCCCAGGGCACATCATTAGACAACTTTTGTGTATGCATCCACATCTGTACAGGTAGAGCACGCATATCTGAGATGTCATATACATAGTCTGTTGCTGTGCAGTAGTAATAAACAGTTGTGCATAAGCTGTAGTTTTGTGGACTTCTACTGTTGATGTACCATAATGCTGCACTCACCTTTTATGAATGCCATAGCTGTGGCCACTGACATCAACTCTCTCACACTCTTATGTAGGTCCCTCCAGGATACCATTAAGGCATCAGCCTGTAGCTGGTGAGTATGGATCAAGTTCATGCTTGCCAATACACCAGGCATGTAATAGTTATGGGATATTCCATGCACACATCTAACCATACTGCATGCTGTACACATTCCAGTTTTGTTGCTGTGAAATGCACTGCATCATAGTGGAGACCATGATGGGGTATCGGAAGGGTACATCAGACACATGCAAGATAAATAACATCCTGTCATTGTGAAATGTGTCCACAGGAATGAGAAGAATGGCGGGACACATAGCCTACAGTAGGGACATGTGTGAAACAACACCCTCATATGGTGCTACAACAGTAAATATACCTGTATTACAATAGCAACCATTACAGATCGACACTATGTCATAACATAGTACTGTGGTCCACATAATTAGCTGGTAGTAGGCTGTTGCATGTAGTGTCCCATTCTTGGGACACTGAAAACTGACACATGTGTAGGCCATAGTTGTCAAGCATCTGCAAAAATCCTGGAGGTGGGGAGGGTGTGTCATCATGACACAGCAGTGCACTGCAGCAGGGATCCTACGCATGCTAAAAATGGCTGTATCTGCACACAAACAGGTTCAGTAACTGTGGCAGATGTAACCCTGACTCCACAGCAATAGTAACAGCAGTGTGTGAACTCCAAGGGATGTGCACATGAGTAGACCTTGCAACCATGCAGATGTGTGGGACATGTGTAGGGCACCCCCATAGCCATGGTAAGGTCTGGCGGTTGTCAGTGTAATAGTCTTGAATTGGTCATACATGCACTGCTGATGTTGTGATCTGTAAACCAGACATCAGGCAGTCACAAATGACATCTGTTCACATATCATCCCAGGTATGAGTTGCTCAAACACATAGGGGCTGTGAGCATTGGAGCTGACATAACTGACAGAGTACTGCACATGCAGCAATGGTTTGTACACCTGTGAGGTATGGTGCACAGTACAAGACAGGGTGCAGAACAGGTCCACAGTAACACTTTGTACATGGGTGCAGTGTTATCAAGGGGAAGGGCCATCACCTACCAATACAGCCCATGCATCATACACATGTATAGTGGTGCTAGCATGAAGTCACTATAATTGCACTGCATACTGTTGAGTACCATATGTAATTCATGCTGACAGAAGGGTAATGGGAGGACTGTGTGTACAAAAGTTGTGCAACCTCACATGTAGGTGTGTGTGTGGGTGGTGGGGGGGGTTGATTGTGTGTGTAAGTGCCATCTGGTAGAGTGGAGTGTAGTTGATGCATGCCAGATGTGTGTGTACATGTGTGTCTGTTTGTGTGGGTGTCCATGTATCCACAGGTGATTGTGGGATTGATCACATGGCAGTACTTCTCCTTGGGATTGTGCCGTACATGGACATGGAGTGACACATGAGACACCAGGACAACTTGCCTGATATGTGAACACAGGAGAGCTGATAACATAACACAGTCTGTAGCATGGAACACGCATTGGGAGGGGAAGTACACACCAGGTATACACATCATATTGCCATCAGCAGATAGATAACTGACTACCCACATATGCAGCACTACCAATGCAATGGGGAATTACCAGAGCACACCAGTGAGTGTATCCAGATATTACTGTTGTCCACATGATAGGTTGATTGTGCAGCAGATGTGGCATGGACTGAGCAAGACTGTAGCATGAGACTCCGGTGTGTGAAATATGTAGTGAATGTAGTAGCCCCAACCATATAGGGGCCATGTACACCATGACTGGACATACACAGGGTTAACACTGGATGACAGCAGTGAGGCCATGTACAACCTACTCCACTCAAGTCAGGGAGGTGATGGAGTAACAGGTCAGGTGTTGTGATCACACGTGCAGGCATGGAGATGAATGATATGTTCATGGGTAGTATTAATGAGTGCATTTTAGCAAGTGCCATGCAGGATGGGGAACATATGTAACTGAATGTGGGACTGTATGTAAACCCAGGGACAGGGAGGTAGTAAGGTGGACTGTCAGTGTGTGTGGGTGCACGTGTGTGTGTGTATAAATGTTTGTGTACTGTTATGCAATGCTGTACAGGTCTTAAGGAGTGTGTTTGTTTCCCCCACAGGTAGAGAGGTGAGCCAGGTTCCCTCCTGCATGCAATCTGAGGTTGTCCATACAGACACAGATGTTGATGATGATGATGGTACTGTTGAAGCACAGGTGGGGTTGTCAGAGGCCGACACTGCACCATCATTTGTCATCACCCTCCTAGCCACCTCAAGCCTGCAGACAGTTACAGTGTCCATATACACCCCATCATAAGTGGCCATAGCAGAGAGACAGTTGGCAGTTGGTGCCAGTGACCAGGAGAGTGTGGTTTCCATGCCAACTGTGTCGGGTCACAGTCAGCATAGCCAGATGTGCAGCAGGGCACCACATAGGCAGATGTACCATGGTGCTCATGGGAGGGCCGCTGGTCATCATGCCCCTAGCAGAGGCACCACAACAAGTACCACCAGGAGCATATTTCAGGCTGTCATGGAGGCACAGGCACATATGGAAATGCACACCAGATAGGGCCTGAGGCTACAGAGGGCTGCTTTCTCATCTGTAAGGGACACCATCCATGAACTTGCTGCTGCCCTCCATGAACAGAATGAGATCATGAATAGTCAGTGGGGTGAGATGGTGGGCCTCCTCGACCATGGTATGTTAGTGCTTCAAAACATGGTGAGAGTGGTGCAAAGGCCGCGTGGACATAGGCCAGAAACACCAGCAGCTGGTGGTCATCGTGGATGTGCTAGCATGCCAAGCCGCTCCTGTAGTGGCAGTACCAGCCCCAGTACATCACTGGGGGTGCTGTCCACACCACACCACAGCAGGCCTTGTGAATGTGACCCTGGCCAGTCCCAGATGGAACATTGTTCCAAAAGACATCTGTCATCATCAGGGGAGAATAGCACATCAAGATGGCAGGATCAGGATAAGATGCTGGTTCAGAAAACCATTACAGGGGGTAAATTGGTTGGTTGCAGTCCCTGTGGCCATTACTCACATTGTTCTAGGGTCTTTAAAACTACGAGTTTTAGCAGTAAAAATACTCCAAAAGTGTATGACCTCTCCTTCTTTGGAAATTGCAGTACAAACTGGGTGGTCTATTTGGCTAGTTGTTCATGCCATGCTTTTTATGTGAGACAAACATCTAGACCCCTGAGAATGAGAATTAATGAGCATATGAGTGATATCAGGAATCACAAACAATCCATTGCATTGTATAAACACATTTGCTCCCATATGACTGGTATTTTTAGATTCACTATCGTTGATTGTATCACAAGGAAAACAAATGACAGGGCTGGTTTACATGAAATATTAAACCTAAAAGAAAAAAAAGTGGATTGTCAAGCTAGAGGTACTATTTCCACCTGGCCTTAACGAGTACTTCTAATCAAGGCAATTAAGTTTTTTGAACTGATGTATGATGTACCTATTGGCTAATGTATGTATATATATTGCTGGAGGGAAATCTCATGTTTTTTTCTGCTAACTGAGGAAGGCTACATAGCTGAAAATGGTCTGAAGTGAATTTGGATATTTTGTTTTTTATGTGTATTTTATAATACACTGTTTTTCACACAGGATTTGTGCTGGCTCCATTTACTTTTTGGGTATATTGTTGTTTGGGCCATTGCACTAGCTTTACTGGTGGGTTGGTTTGCTGTTCGATTGCCTCACTCTTAGACTCGCTGTTGGCATTTATCCTGTGTGGTTGATTCTTCCTCCAGCTGAGATGGAAGTTGCCCTTGGCTTAACATGGATATTATTGCTGTTTTTGGGATTCTCCAGCCTTGTTCTTTGTGACTGAGATGTAACCAATATCGTAATTTTTTTGGTCAGTGGAGCGTCCTTTGGTCTTTGGAGGTATACATAAACTACATATGACTCTATCTGTTGTGGATTAAGAACACTCTTTGTGTTGCTGTTCCCTGGATGCCTGCAATACGGATGTTGATATCCAAAAGGTACATTGGAAGTTTGGAGCTGGTTCCAGATTTTTATTGTTTTTTAACACTCAGTCGGGGTGCCTATTTTGTGCCTAATTTGTGCTTTATGCAACAACATGTTCATTAAGACTGGTTTGGGACACAGGAGGGCTTGAGTGGTTTTTAGACCTACAGTTCAATTTTTATGACAATTATGTTATGTTAATCCATACGAACTACCTTTGGGTCTATGAGACTGACGATGGTTTAATTTCATTCACTGAAATTGGCATTTATGGCATGTTTTCATTTTTTGCTGTGGCCATTCCACATAAAGTGGTGCCTCTAGAGGTTAGGAACTGCTTTGGTCTATTGGGAATACTAGTCTCATGGCTTTTATGGTGGAAACAAACTTTGGATATTGTATAATCTAGTTCGGGACTTTTAATATATATTTAGTGCATAAATGTGTACGGGTTACTTCATGTTGGGATTTATGATACTGTACAAACGTCTTGTTATTGAACAGCATTTGAATTTGGTTACACTAATGTACTATTTATGATTTTTGTTCTGAACTATACATGCTCATGGGCAACTATTTCTCTATTGAGTATATGTCCGTTTAAAGACATATATTTTGTTTTTGATATCCAGCTGGACTGAGTTCAATTGTGTAAATTAGATTTAGATTAGATATCTCTATAAATTTATAGATTAATTATTATTATTCATTTGGTTTTAACAGTATTTAATGGGAAAAATAATTTATAATTTTAATTATATGTAGGGGAGGTATTTGTTTCATCCAATGGCAATTGTGTAAATGGCACCGTGAGCAAGGGGTTACTGACAGTTGAACTGCTATAGCTCTCTCAGGTTTCAACTATTTTTATTGCAGTTGTTTTCAGTCTTCTGTTTGGGTCATTTTATTAAAAGCAGGTGTTGCTGAAGGTTATGGTTTGCTTGGGGCTATTGTGAATATCAACCGGGCTACTGTCAAACTATGTTAAATATTTTGAATTTGGATATTGTATAATTGAATAACACTATTCAATGTATTTTACATCGATTGAAGGGAGACGTTTGAGCAATATATGTATTCTATTGTAGAATTATATAATTTACAATTTTTAATTAATGTATCATTGCTCAGTCTCCTAGAAACAACATACTAATATGCATGTATGGTTATCCCTTTTTCTTTCTGTGGGACTGTTCATGTCAGGTTGATATATTGCCATATTGTTATATGATCTTGACCAAATTATATATATATTTTTTTGAGTTTGGGATCATATTAGATTTCTCAAACTGGGATCTATATGATTTTTCGGATTAATGACTCTGGGCCATGATCTGGGTTCAGTGTTAGAGAACCCCCTGTTGTTGTTTGGAGCATTTAGCTCCATTATAGTTATATATTAGATTTGCTTTCAATTTTGTAATTTTTGCATAACTGTGGTTTGGTGTGGAGGTTGGGCAGCCTTATGGTATAAAATTATTTTTTGAGGATTACCGCCTCTGAGTTGTGGTCTTTGCTCATTTAAACCTTATATTTAGTATCCATTGGCACACATATTATGATAAGATGCCTTTTGGTGGTACATAGCAATATGCATCAACAATAATATTTTATACTGAGTGTGGTGTTGGCTATTCATAGTATCCCCATTTCTTTTGTTGAGACCAGTACTTGGTGCAACAAAGCACAAATGATCTGATATATTTTTGATGTTGGAGTGTCTATTATTTGTAAGGTGGATATATTGGATATTGTTTTGGTGCCCAAAGATTTGGTCTATTGTTGTGAATTTTATTAACAAAATATTTGCATCCAGCATTGATTGGCATCTATATTAGGATCAGATGCCTTTTGGTGGTAGATAGTAATACGCGCTATTAATAACAATCTGTATGAAGCGCGGTATTGGCTATTTATAGTACCACCATTTGTTTGGTTGAGACCAGCTGGTTGCAATTGTGCAACAATAGCACATATGATTTTGGATATCTATATGGAGATGTTATAGATTTTGAGTGTTTTTACTCATTAGTTGGATATATTATATAGTGTCTTGGTGCTCTATTATTTGGGCAATTGTTCACAACTTGAGTGGCTGTTATATAAGGAGTATGTTTTTAAACTGATGCTTGGTCCTCCACACCGAACCATGGATTTGGCATCTATTATCAGGGGGGTTATCTTCTGACACTGATGACTTGGGTGTGCTTGGCCTGGACAAATGTTCCTTGGGCAATGGCTCAGGCAGCCAGTTGAAAGATCCATTTCATGAATACAAGGTAGCTTTTATGAAACTAAGTAAGGAAATGAAACATTTGAGAAGCAATGTATGGCATTTGCACCTATTTAAAGCTTATCAACAAAAACAAATATCACCTAGGGGTCTCAGGGCCAAGTTACAACCACTAGTGGCACAGGATGACCAAACATTATTAGATGATTGGCTTGCAGTTCAACAACAAGCTTCAATGGGTTTTGTTATGTATTGACAGCATACTGTGAGAGAATGGTACAACAACATATTCTTGAAGTTGAGAATTTGAGTTTTGAGGTTCAGAAGTATCAGAAACTTTCTTGTTATTCCTCTGGCTTAAATCAGTTAAGTAAGGATCTTCTGGAGCTTGAGAATAATCTCAAGGAGCAGAAAATAAAAAAAATTACTAGGGATGTGGCAGATTTTGATAGGGGGAGACCTTTTGATATCTGTAAAAATGTCAAGTTTGTGACCTCAAATCAGAGATTTGGTAACTCGAGGCCCAGAAGGCCAAAATATATTCTTAAAAAAGAGGAATAGGGATTTAGCTACCTCTGGTGAAGACACATCCACTAATACTGAGGGAGAAGACAGCCACTTGGATTGGTCACCAGTATATAAGAGAAATAATTTGGGCAATAATTTGAATCACCCTTTAGGCCCAAGCCTAGGAGAGGGGGGGAGGAAGCACAAAAGGCTCTCCAGATTTAGAAGGGATTCTCAAAATGATGGTTCAGAAGTAGCATGTAGCAATAATGTACACAACATCTCCTCGCTTGTACTGACGGATTTACAAATAAATGTTCTTAATAAAGGATTGAGCTTTGTTCCTAGTTTTTTTGTCCCTGAACATAATTTTGCACAAGATGTGACAGATTTCTGTTGTTTACTTAATTTACGTTTGTTTTTTCAGGACAAGGATGACAATGATGATGTTAGACCTTTCAGGTTTGGGGATTCAGCCTTTAAACCACCTATGTCTCCAGTTGTTTCTGCATTTCAGAATAGAGTATTAAAAGACTTGCATTTAAATTTGGGCAAGGATTGTTTAATCAGGGATAACATCACTAGGGTTGAGAGGCAATGTATTGAGGAGCTTAAATCTAATAGAGACATTGTAATTTTGCTGGCAGACAAGGAAGGAGCTGTTGTTGTACAGGACTGGACCAAATACTATCAGGAAGCATGACAACTGTTTGATAATCGACACTACATGGTTATGCATCTAGACCCTACAGCAAAATTTAAGGTAGAAATTGATCAA
Source organism: Protopterus annectens (assembly GCF_019279795.1). Taxonomy (NCBI): domain Eukaryota; kingdom Metazoa; phylum Chordata; order Ceratodontiformes; family Protopteridae; genus Protopterus; species Protopterus annectens. The sequence continues at coordinate 1,614,134,656 of NC_056737.1, forward strand.
TTTTTGGATTTGGCAGTTGAGGAAGGGATTATTTCTAAGGACATTGGGTATCATTTGAAGGTGGATTATCCTAAACAGCAATATCTATACCTATTGCCTAAAATTCATAAGGATCCCACTAATCCTCCAGGCAGGCCAATAGTTTCCGGCAGAGGTTCAACTGAACCCCTTTCTGAATTTCTCACTCAGTATTTGAAACCTTTGTTGTCACATATACATACTCGTATCCAAGATATGACCCAGTTTCTAGCCATTATATCAGATCTCCAACTTGAGTCAAACTGGCTGTTATGCACCCTTGATGTCACCTCTCTCTATACTAGTATTCCCCATTGGGCTGGTTTGACTGCCATTCAATATTGGTTGAATAGAGTAGGACTTTACAGACCGGGTTTTAATTCCTTTCTGGTCTGTTTAGCTGAACACGTTGTTAATAAAAACATGTTCTATTTTCAACAGCAATGTGTGTGGCAGATTCAAGGTACGGCTATGGGGGCATCTTTTGCTCCCATATATGCCGACCTGTTTATGGTGTACGTGGAGGAGGAACTCATTAATGACAGGTCTCACAATATATATATTGATGAAATTGATATTTGGAGGCGATATCTTGATGACTGTTGGGTGGTGTGGAAAGCGGATGTAGGATACCTGCAGGAATTTGTGGAATATTTGAATCAAAACAAGTGGGGTATTGAGTTTAAGGTGACATGACATAAACATGTGATCACATTTTTGGATGTTTTAGTACAACGTACCCCATCTAATACTTTGGAGACCTAAGTATTTCACATATTTCCTCAGTATAACACCTTATTACATGCATCCAGCTTCCATCCCCAACATGTCATCAGGAATATCCCCAAATCTAAATTTCTTAAGGTCAAGAGAATTTGTGCTAGTTCATCCTCCTACGATTACGTTAAGATGGAGCTGTCTGCCATATTTAGGCACAGGGGGTATAGGGTTGGTGACATATGTAGGGCGTGCCAGTTTACTAATCAACAGGAAAGATCTGATTTATTGCATTGTAGGGGACATAAGATTGACAACAGGAATCAAATAAGGTCGATAACCACTTATGGTAAGAATACGCAATCCTTTATGAATATTATCTCCAGGCATTGAAATATCCTACAGGGTGAGGGTTTGCTTGCAGATTTGTTGGGAGAAAATTGTTCCTATTTTTTCAGAAAGGGCCGATCCTTGGGATCATTATTCAGCTGCTATAAAAGGTGGCAGGATCAGGATAAGATGCTAGTTCAGAGAACCATTACAGGGGGTAAATTGGTTGGTTGCAGTCCCTGTGGCCATTGCTCACATTGTTCAAGGGTCTATAAAACTATGAGTTTTAGCAGTAAAAATACTCCAAAAGTGTATGACCTCTCCTTCTTTGGCAATTGCAGTACAAACTGGGTGATTTATTTGGCTAGTTGTTCATGCCATGCTTTTTATGTGAGACAAACATCTAGACCCCTGAGAATGAGAATTAATGAGCATATGAGTGATATCAGGAATCACAAACAATCCATTGCATTGTATAAACACATTTGCTCCCATATGACTGGTATTTTTAGATTCACTATTATTGATTGTATCACAAGGAAAACAAATGACAGGGCTGGTTTACATGAAATATTAAACCTAAAAGAAAAAAGTAGATTGTCAAGCTAGGGGCGCTATTTGTACCTGGCCTTAACGAGTACTTCTAATCAAGGCAATTACGTTTTTTGAACTGATGTATGATGTGCCTATTAGCTAATGTATGTATATATATATTGCTGGAGGGAAATCTTATGTTTTTTTTTGCTCACTGAGGAAGGCTACATAGCCGAAAATGGTCTGAAGTGAATTTGGATATTTTGTTTTTTATGTGTATTTTATAATACACTGTTTTTTCACACAGGATTTGTGCTGGCTCCATTTATTTTTTTGGCTGTACCTGCATGTGCCCATGGAGCCCCTGGCAGGCACAGTCAGTGTGTTCATGGCCAGATGCGGTGAACTGTGCATGCTGCCAGGTATGGTCTGCAGCTGTCCAGAAACACCTGTATAGGGCAGCCACATGGCAGAACTGTGTGCATGCATACCCACAAACTATCCAAACACACCTAGGGCAACCCCATACTGACACACACCACATCACCATGCCCGATCAAAGAATTAAACCCCTCACCCACACACATGGTGTCAAATGTATGGACCATCCTTGGCCTCTGGCAAACCAGCAACACACCCTGTGCATATGATGATACCTGTGCCACATCCCTGTCATCCAATAACATTGATGCAGGGACATGCTAATATGGTTCTGATGCAAACAGTGACTGTAATAGAGTGCTGCAATGTACTGCATTGTAAGATGTTGTCATGGGTAATGTGCAATGCATACATGTCAGGTAGTGCAGCCATCCAGCTATGATTCATTTCAGCTGTTAATAACACTGATTGATTGTGATCTCCATAATGTTATCCATTTGTGTTGTAGGTGTACATGTGTCAGCAGGAGCAGGTTTGCAGTCATATTCCACAAGGGTTATGGCACTGTGGTGACACCATGGCCGTGACATATCCGGTGTACAGTTGCACACGTTACAGGTTTGTTTAACAGTTATTGCCTGTGCCACATTGACAGGTGACCCACTGGGACATGTATAATCTACAACCTTATGTCAACCCATCCACATGCACGCACATCCTTACTTGGCAATACTGTGACTAGACCCCTACCTACTTATGTAGTGCTACTGAACTGTGTGACTTACATTGCACACACCACACAACGTTTAGGGTGAGGTGTGTACCAGGTTACATGTTACATGCAGAACATCCACAGACATGTACAATATGGTAATGGGGGATTTAATGGTTGCATATGGAGAATTCATAGTGTGTCATACCATCATATACACATTGACAGACACATAACAGGAAGACACACATGTTAGAGACCTGGGCTTATTGGTGCTAAGTAACTAGTCCACGTGTCCAATGTTTTACAGGTAGGCTGCACACAGCACATGCGTAACTGGACTGTATTGTGGTATCAGTTACCTGTATGGTTAATGGTGATAGTGGTCACCAGAAAGTGGCACATGGGACATATACCGGGTGTACCATGGTGTAATGACAGTGTACACAGCACCCATATTCCCCAATGGATATTGTACACACTGGAACCCATTATGACACTCTGACATACCCACTATCACACATTGCCCATGACAGCAATACAACCCATTGTATATCACAACAGTGGTACTACAGGGATATGTATCTAATGCACATGCCACAGGCATAGTAGGGTGTTGCATTGCGATGCCTCACTTATGGGCAGCAACAACACTATCTGTACTACTGTGTGGCAATGTGTAGTGTGATAGGAGTATGTGGCCTCGGAATGGTGTACCCTGCAGATATGCAGACATGCACACATACACACACTTGGCAGACCTCAATGGGTTTCCTATGCCTATCGACCCATTTGTACAACACTGTTGTGCTGGTACTGCAAGGCACATGTAGCTGTTAGGGAGAAGAGTGTAACAGGGTACATGTCATGTTCAATACAGCAGTGGCCACATCTGACTATGGAAATGGGAGTTGAGGTGGTTGTGAAGGCCACAATGGAATTCCCAACTACAGGTGTACTAACACACAAACACTGCTATCCTCAGTAATGCACACATACACGTGTCAGTACTGTGGTGCATTGCTGCAGGTGGTCACAGCTGTGTACCTGGCTATTGTCCATGGAGAGAGTGGATTTGTAGGGGGGGTGTGTGTACATTGGTATCATGCCACCTGCCATGTGCCAGCAGGCAATCTATCGACAGACACCACATTAGTGACCATCAGAGTGAGAGTTACATGCATCAGTCAATCCTCTGGGTGCCTTCTGCACATGGCCACTGAGGTGATCCTGTTGACATGTATGCAACATGTATTATAACAAATGGTTAGTGTCTGTGATGGAGACCTGTACCGAAGCATGTTCAGTTGACTGTGGTAGTGTAGTGTAGGTCCCCGTGGCATGTGGCCCATACAGGGTGCTGTCTCCTATATGTGACAGGTACTACACAGCTGGCCAGACATGTCAGTGTCAATCAAGCATAGGTTGTCTGCACGTATCCCAGATGGATACCTGCCATCTGCACATCTGTAAAGGGACTGACAGACACCAGTTTGGCAAGTAGCTATGCAGTAGGATGAATGTGTCAACAGATGGATGTTTGACAACAATATGTATGCCATTACAACATTTTATTTATTTATTTATTTGCATTTATATATTTGCATTTGTTAACCAGGTTGGTCCAGCTGGGTAAGAATTACCCTTTTTCAGTGGAGTCCCAAGGGGAAAAGCCCCAAAGCCTTCACTAACATGTGCTGTACAGAGGATACTCTACAGTTACATTCCACATGTCTGATTATTATCCAGTAGGGGGTATATAAGGTGACACAGCCCACATACCAGGAACATGACAGTGCAGCTATGCTCACAGGTGTGCTTATTGTCAGTAGTAATGGTAACATTCTACCCTTGCTTGGGACAGCACTGTCAACAGTAGTAATGCCATGTTACACTACATGCCAGTGTGACAGCATGTACCCTGGGTTGCTGCCCCTGCATGTAACACATTCAAATGGATAACAGTGCTGTGCGGTCTCATATACTTGTGTGTCCCAGACAAGACACTGAAAACCCTTTGCTACTGTAATAACAGCACATAGACACATGTACTGTACATGGCAGTACATGCACTTATTGCAGATGTCACTTCCTAGGGTTTGACATAATCTTGTATGTTACACAGAGATACCCTCTGTGTAGATGATATGCCACAGAGAATAGCTGGAGGTTTTCTAGATGGTCAGCATAGGCCATCTGCTTTAGGCCTGTGATTCTTACAGTGAGGTATTTCCACTGCCTTCCCAGCTGTCACAAATGTCTTGTGAGGTACACACCAAACAGGGCGTTGTACTCTGTACAAGGTGTAATGAGGGATGAGTACAGTGGGACAATTGCCTCCTTTTTTCCAGATGTAAAGCCCTCAGTGATGAGGTGTGTCACACAGAAGGATTTCCTTACTGTTGTGGCAATGTGGTTAATGAAGGTGAGACCACTGTCCACCTGTGTCCCTATGTCTGTCAGCACACTTTCGATGTTTAATGTACTGCCACCTATGTGGTAATTCATGGGTACATGGTATTTCCAAAGGGGATAACTATACATTACTTGGCATTAAGCTTGAGCCCATGGCTCTGGCACCAAGCATCTGTTTCTGTAAGGCCATGTTGTAGAATAACCACATCATTTGGGGATGCAATAATGGCTCCAAGTTTGCAGTCATCTGTGAACTTTGTTAGTCAGAGTTCTGTAGTGTTGGCCTGTACTTCAGGAAAGTAGATGTCAAACAGGAGCTGTCCCAGGACTGAACCCTGAGGTACTCCTCTTGTCACCTGTCTGGAGCTGGGATTGGACTTGGCTACTTTTACAGTCTTGGTTCCATCAGTAAGTCAGTTGGCAACCCATCAATTGATGCAGGAGTTTATGGCCAGCTTTGTATGTTTAACTATGTCTCCAGAGTGGGGGATGGTGTTGAAGGCCTTGGCCAAGTCCGGATAGGCTGTGTGGACTGCCTTACCCTCTTCCACACCTCTGGAGACTGATTCAAAGTAGTCAATCAGGTTCAGGAGACAAGATCGGCCCTTCACGAGCCCAACCTGGGTGGGGTCCAGTGTTTGCTGGTTGCCAATGTCTTTACTTATAAGTTGCATGATAATGCATTCCATGCCCTTGCAGATCAGGCTCATCAGACTGATGTGATGGTAGTTTCCAGGATCCAAGGTGGATTCCCCCTTGTGGAGTGTGATAACTGTAACTGTGTGCCACTCAGTAGGATCGAAGCCTGAGGTGAGGCCATGATTAGACATGGTATTTAGGTGAGGTGCAGGTTTATTTTGTAGTTCATGTAGTACACAGCCTGGGATGTCATCTGGTCCCATGGATGCTGTATTCCTAGTTGTGGATAGTACAGTTTCCACCTGTGTGGCCAAGATTACTGGAATTTCGCAATCTTTTGATACTGAGATATGCCCTTTAGGGAGTGAGAGGAGGGTGAATGTGGCACTAAATCGATCTGCCCGGATATTGGCAAACTCCTTGGAATCAGTATATTTAATGTCATTCTGTTGTAGCTCAGAGCAGTTCTGAGCATTGCCATTTAGATCCTGGCCATAACTATACAATGCCTTGTAGATGTCTTTGGAATCTTTGGCAATTATATTTATGTAACAAGCTTTGGTGGATTTTGAGGGATATCAGCTTTTTACTGAGGCTGGTAAGGGAGCAGTTTGCATTTTGGGAGTATCCTTTTTTCTTCAACAATTCCGTTCTTCTGTTGTATAGTTTGTTTATGGCAGTGGAGTACCAGATTACCTTCCTTTTTTGAAGGACATCGTCTTGGCTCTATTTGGGATGGCATAATTCATGTACGAGTGGATGTGCTCATACAGTGCCTTAGTGTAGGATTCACCAGTTGCACTTTCAGCTCCCGTCTCCATGGGTGTCATGAAGTTTGTCACTTCTGACTTGAGTAGCATGGCATTGGCTTTGGAGAGGGTTTTTACAGAGGTTTCCTTACTGGCGGGTGGGGGTGGGATGGGATGTGGATGTCAAAGGTGATTACCTTATGTGCAGACCTGACCAATGAGGGGGTGACAACTGGTGTGGAGCATCTTTCTCCCATGTTGGTAATGACTAGGTCTAGGATATTGGAGACCCAGTTTGGACTATGGATTAGTTGATCCAGGGGGTTGGAATGTATGAATTCCAGGAACCATTGTAAAAGATGTTGGTACTCGAGTAGTTTTTCCAGTTAATGGCAGGGTAGTTGAAATCACCCAGTATTATGGTGTTTGGTTGCATCTTAATATTGTCCAGTATGTTTATAACGGTGTAGTGAGAATCTTGGGTATGGTAGGGGATCTGTAGCAAGCTACAGTTTGGATTGCAGTCTTACCTAGTGTTAGTTGCATCAGGAGATTCTCAGATGCATTGTGTTGGGAACTAGGCTGGAGGTGTGAATAACCTTGGTGAATATGGACACTCCTCCACCTGTAGTGTTGTGATCTCGGTTTGTTGCTCGAAATGTGTGATAAGAGTTGTAGCCAGGTATTACAGGTGTGCTGTCTGGAGCATTGAACCAGGTCCCAGTTACTGCACAGATATTGATGTTCTCCATTTGTAGGTGTGTCTCAAGAGAATGCCTTTTTAGGTATAGACTTCTAGCATTGAGTCGCAGTACCTTCAGTTTTGCATGCTTGTATGTATTACGGTGGTGGTTTTGTCCTTTGAACCTTGCCTAGATAAGGCACTATGGGGGTGCAAAGAGCTGAAGCCAGTAACCTGAATCCCAGGGGCAACAGGTGCAGACGATCTCTGGCAAAGCATTGTGGTTTGTAAATCATGTCATCCCAGGCAGACAGATAATGGATCCTCTTGGAATGACATGAGATGCTTAGACACTTGTTGAAGTCACTGCTGTGTATATGTATATATGTGAGTGTTTATATGTATATATATATATATATATATATATATATATATATATATATATATATATATATATCCATATATGTATGTGGATATGTATATGTGTATATATCTATATAGATATGTGGATATATGTGTACACATATATGTTTACCATATGTCCAGACATGGAGTGGAGTTCTAGCTCAGCACCAACAATCCAAACCCTGTAGTACAAGAGGATGTCATGGATGTATTGCAGGTATATATGTAGACTGTTGCTACTGTCATAGGGGTGTCTTAACAGACATGGTAGGTGTGGGAGGTCACATCTGCTGTAGACATGTGCACCATTGCCTACGGACAGACATCCTAAGTGCATCATAGTACAGTACCACTGCTAGCACAGTAATGATCCTGTGGACTACAGCAGGGATATGAACAATATATGTGGACAATCTGGCACTCTGTGGTCAGTCTAGAAGTGTACAGATGTCCCCTTCATGTGAGACGTGGTCCACGCCTCCCAATGTGGATGGTACTAGCCATGTACATGGGTATATCACGACAATACTGGAGTACATATGCCCACACAGTGTATGCACGCACACATGCCAGTCTGTCCAGATACATAATACCTGGTGGTGCTGAGTCCACTTGGCCACATACTACCCAGTAGATAGTGGCATACATCTGTACAGCATACCACTGCTTTGTCAGAAATACAATGGGGAAACTACAGGCAGACTGCCACAACACTGGACTACATATTGTATGGGGGAATACACATGTACCTGCGATTATTGGGGGCTCGACATGCAGATCACAGCACAGAGTAGCAGATACTTGTGAGAAAATGCATACCTACATCCAATGTCAATGCAGCCACTGCCACATATGATACACAAGCTTAATATGACACTGTAACAACTGTCTGATAAACATCATTCTCACATGTGGCACTCACACACTAACCTTACATACATTGGTCATGGCACAGTGTGGCCCGATGGCTGTCTGTGGTATGGGGCACATGTGTGTCTGGCCCTACAGACATATGAGCCAATAGGGTACCATACACTGGAGCAGCATGTAACATCAGATACAACAGTACTGAGAACAATGGTGTCTACCACAGTCTGTACAGAGCCCAAGGTTCGTAAGCGCAATACACATACTGTCGTCAATCATACAAACTCAGGGGTTTGCAACCTGCAGCTCTGGAGCCACATGTGTCTCTTCCATCATTCTATAGTGGGTCCTTGTACATCTGAGGATTAATGGACACTCTACTGCACAACACACACACACACACACACACACACACACACACACACACACACACACACACACACACACACACACACACACACACACACACTGATCAAGCAATCCCAACACAGGAACATAATTATGGACATATGTTAGATATTGTTCTTATACACTTAGTTATTTTATATCTAGTATAACTATATATGAAACATATATGCTCAGCTGTCTCCATTTTAGGAGTCAGATAGCTGTTTTGCCTCCCGATTAATTTAGTTTGGTGGGTGAGGGGTCAGGACTGGCTCTGTGGATAGTGAAGGCTGCAGACCACTGCCTTACATACACAGGCCACAATACTGTACACACAAACATGGAATGTCCAAGTAATGTCCTCAGAAACAACCCCTACTACACACAACATGACCAGCAGTCTGTTACGGACTGGCTTGTTATCATGTATGATGTCAATAAATAATAGTGCACAGAACATATGCACCATATATATGTGGGCTTCATCTGCACAACACATGTGTACATCTCTGCAGTCTAGAGGTCAGTGTATGTAATAGTGTTATATGCCCCTGTAAGTGAGTGTATGGGGGGTATGCAACATAAGTATCCTAGGGTGTTACAACATGTGAGGAAAAGAAGTAGTAAGCTGCCTTAAAGTATATGGATGTACATTACCATACATTTCACCTTGTGAACATCACTGGCCTACTGCTTACTGCCATCAGTGTGAATGTGATGATTTCAGTTATGCATTGTTATGTAACAGATACCGGCCATTGTGTCAATCTAGGTCTTTTCCACCTAGTGATTGCATACAGAGTGCACTTAGAGGCTGCTGGCTATACATCTGCATTACATACTGTTGATTGCTTGTTATCCTGTGGCCCAGTCTGTCTTTCCTGTTGTACTACTTGAAGGCCTTGGCATGGACACCAACAGACGTGATGTTTACAGATTACTGTAACAAATTATCTGTTTGAGAGTTGCATTACTCTGTTTGTATGTATTTCAAAGCATAATCATCTATATGACATGGCATATACAACTGTAATAGTACACAAATAAACCTTTCTTAAGTATACAAACCTGTGTGTCATGTTACATCCTTTGACTTCTCTGTGGGTATATGTTTCAGGCAACAATTGTCTTTGGTATGGGTGACTCATTACTGTCCATCGGATGAGGTTGCAACTGTAGAGATACTGGCTGTTCAGTATGGTGTGCACCCTCTGACTATGTATCTTCCTAGACATGCCCCTGTATGTGCATGTGTAGTTACATATATATATATATATATATATATATATATATATATATATATATATATATATATATATATATATATATATATATATATATATATATATATATATATATATATATATATATATATATATATATATATATATATATATATATATATATATATATATATATATATATATATATATATATATATATACATACATATGCATATATAAGTATCTGCATACATGTGTGTGTGTGTATATGTATCTTAGGACTGTTTATTGCTTACACATTGTACATTCACTATGGTAGCCAGACTATATAGCATGATATGTTATCAATACCAGCCTGACATAATACAGGTGGGATGGCTTACTGTTAACATCTTGTGGCCATGTAGTGTCAGGTCCTGGTTATGGCATTTGCAACAGCTGGTTTTGTATTGCATGGCAGACCTGTTTTGCTGCATGGGGGGGGGTATCAATACATGTAAGACTTATGTTGCTTGAGACCCTCTCACCCCCTTTAACGGTGCCTGTGTTCATATATGTCTTTGTTATGTTCTCTGTTTTATCTATATATATATGTATATCTGTATATACATATCTATCTCTCTCTCTCTCTCTCTCTCTCTATATATATATATATATATATATATATATGTATATTTATTGATTTATATATATTTATATATCTATATATATATATATATAGATATATAGACACACACACACACATATATATATATATATATATATATATATATATATATATATATATATAAATATAAATATATATATATGTGTGTGTGTGTGTGTGTGTGTGTGTGTGTGTGTGTGTGTGTGTGTGTGTGTGTGTGTGTGTGGACATATATGTACAGATGTATGCATGGAGATATATATATATATATATATATATATATATATTTTTTATATATATATATATATATATATATATATATATATATATATATATATATATATATATATATATATATATATATATATATATATATATACATACACACACACACACACACACACACACACACACATACACACACACACACACATCTAGATGTAAAAGTACATTTCCTGTACTGTTGAATGATTGTGCTGGATGATATGTTTGTGTAAACATCAGGGCTATGTATATCTGCTATGGCTTAGTGGTAAATCGCTATGGCGTGCAGGCTCCTGGGTTTGAGCCTTGCAGAGGCTGTATATTTTGTTGCTGGGCAGAACAAGGGCCGTTGGATACAAAGTGATTAAGGCACTTTTGGGCAGTTGTCAGCGGGTTTGCACAGAGGTAAGCACTGCCTACACAGGTTAAGCAATTTAGAAGCTGAGTGTAAGAAACTGTAACCGGAAGTTAGCAGTACTTACCTCCATGCAAACCTGCTTAAAACTGCTTTAAAGTGCCTTAATCACTCTGTATCCAATGGCTCGTGTTCTCCCCAGCAACAAAATAAACAACCTCAGCAAGGCTTGAAGCCAGGACCATGCACACCATATACAAAGTGATTTGCCACTAAGCCATGACAGCTATACATAGATATGATGTTTTCAGAAACATATCATCCAGCCCATTCATGCAACAGTACAGAGAATGCATACCAACATATAGATGTATGCGTGTGTGTAATTATATTAATATCTAAACAGATAGAACATATCTATATATGTAGATATATATATATATATATATATATATATATATATATATATATATATATTTATATATGTATATATATATATATATATAAATATATATATATATATATATATATATATATATATATATATATATATATATATATATATATATATATACATATATATATATATCTACACCTATATGTCTACATATACACAGCAAGTTACATATATGTATGCAGATATGTAGCTATGTAGGTATATACGGACATAGTCATACATATGTAAGTTATATAATATATATATATATATATATATATATATATATATATATATGTATATGTTGCCATACATCTGTAGATATCAATGGTAGATTAACAAAAACAAATATGTCCGCATGCACCGTTAATGGGGTTGAGAGGCCCCAAACAATATATACAGATATACAGATATGTATGTATATACAGATATACAGGTATATATAGATAAAACAGAGAACATAACAAAGGTGTTGCAGATCCCATAACCAAGACCTGACATGACATGGGCACAAGATGTTAACAGTACTACATCCCACCTGTATGATGTCAGGCTGGTATTGGCAACATATGATGCAGTACAGTCTGGCTCCCATAGGAAATGTAAAATGTGAAAGCTATCAACATCCCCAGGTGTGTATATATGTATATATATATATATATATATATATATATATATATATATATATATATATATATATATATATATATATATATATATATATATATATGTATATAGATATAGATATCAATATACATGTGACTACACATACACACGCAGAGATATGTACTGTAAGATACATATGTCTAAACCTATATGTCTACATATACACAGCAAGTTACATATATGTACGCAGATATATAGCTATGTAGGTATATACAGACATAGTCATACATATGTAAGCTATATATATATATATATATATATATATATATATATATATAGGTATATGTTGCCATACATCTGTAGATATCAATGGTAGATTAACAAAAACAAATATGTCCACATGCACCGTTAATGGGGTTGAGAGGCCCCAAACAATATATCTCTTGTACGAATAGGCATACCTCCCCGAGCCAAACACGTGCACCCTGCAATACACTACCAAGTGTTGCAGATCCCATAACCAAGACCTGACATGACATGGGCACAAGATGTTAACAGTACTACATCCCACCTGTATGATGTTAGGCTGGTAATGGCAACATATGATGCAGTACAGTCTGGCTCCCATAGGAAATGTAAAATGTGAAACCTATCAACATCCCCAGGTGTGTGTGTGTGTGTATATATATATATATATATATATATATATATATATATATATATATAGATATTGATGTACATGTGACTACACATACACACGCAGAGATATGTACTGTAAGATACATTTGTAGAAGATGCACAAAATATGGAACAGCCACTATGCCTACAGTTCACACCTGAACAGCTCAACACTGTATGGGCCACCCATACAAATGACAATCATTGCCTGCAACATATACCCATACAGAGGTCATAGGAAAAAACACCACACACAGGTTTGCAGGAATGGAAACCCTATATTTGTGTACTATTACAGTTCTATATACTATTGCTACTGTAATTGGGATTGTCTTCACACACAAGGTGTGTGTGGGAGGTCACATCTACTTTCCACATGTGTGCCATTGGCTACTGACAGACATCCTAAGGACATCATAGTAAAGTACTGCTGCTAGCACGTACTGTCCCTTTCGACTGCAACAGAGATATTGGCCAATATGTGTGGACATTCTGACACACTCTGTACAGTTCAGAGGTATACACAGAACCCCTTAGTGCAAAACATGTGTACCATGTCTGACAATATGGATGTTAAGAGCCATGTAGATAGGTATAACACATAGCAACTAGTATACATATGCCACCATAGGTTATGCATTCACACACCCCTGTCTGGCCTGACACATAATAACCACTGGTACAGGGGTGCCATGGCCACATACTACCCACTATTTACTGACATACATCTGTACAGCATTCCACTGCTCTGTCTGACATACATGACTGTTAAGGGAGGCCCAGAAGCAGTACAGCTGGCAAGTATCTGCACATGACATCCCACTGGGTAAGTACACTAAGCTGCTAGGCATGTAATAATGCACTGTGCAGGCTACAGGCAGACTGGCTCAACACTGGCCTACATCTCTTATGAGGGAATGCACATGTACCTGCATATATAGCAGGCTGTACAGGCATGTCACAGCACAGGGTAAGATACACCTGTGTGAAAGTACATAACCACAACAAATGGGAACGCAGCCACAGCCACATATGGCAAGCTAGCATAATATTACAGTATATGGACTATCTGTTCAACACCATCCTCATATGTGCAACCCACACACTTACCCTACATATACTGGGCCACTACACAGTTTGGTCTGATGGCTGACTGTGGTATGGGACATGTGTGTGTATGGCCCTACAAACATGTAAGCCAATATGGTAACATACAGTGGAGCAGCATGTAACATCAGATAGGACTGGACGTAGGACGATGACAACTACCACAGTCTGTACACAGACCAAGGTACATATTAACAATACACTCACTGTCGACATTCACCATAAGTACACAGACCTCAGTACTGTACAAACAACCACTGTATGTCCAGATTATGTCATCAAATATAACCCCTACTGTACATAACATGTGTAGCAGTCTGATATCTCACTGGCTTGTTATCAGATATGATGACACTAATTATGGTGTACAGCACATATGCACCTCTTCATGCATGACATATGTATAAAGGTTGACAGAGTTGTGGCTGGAAGCACATACACAGGGCCAATATTGACATGTTGCTGTGATAACCTCATACATTTACTGTTGTAACAGGGTTTGTTGCAACATATGTCCTATGAGGGATATGTAGTCAGTAACTGTCATGGCTTTCACCATCTACAGATTGCAATCCTCATACTACCTTCTGCAGTCCACAGATAGATGCTCAGTGGGTAACATATGAAACCAAAGGCACAACACACTGCCCAGTCTGCAGATGACCCTGCAGATAGGGATTCCTTATAAACATAGAACTGACATGGCAGGTATTAAGACATGTGGGACAGCCATATCACCACACACACACTGTTAAACCAACATTACTCCAAATGCAGTATAGCAGCACTTACAGTCTGTAGTCAGGTCAAGCACATCCCCCTCCTGTGTGTTGCCCTATTTCCACAGTGTATGTTGTTAGAGGTAAATCCCCAATCCATCTGAGATGCGGTTTGCCAAACAACATATCTAGTTCTTGCTCACAGGGAACAAAAAGAGCCAGCACCAACATGATGTTCCTAGATATTGGAGTGTGTTTCCATGCAATTGGCTATGGAAATTTTACTACAGCTGTTCCACATACAATCAGCTAGTGAAGGGCTGCAATTTGTGCAGAGGCCATCAGCTTATCATGAGCATCACTTAAAATACACATGCTGCTGCCTAAGCAAAGCAGGTGTAGGTCTACACATCCCTCAAAGTGGGATTGGGAGAGGCAGACAGAGGCAAAGACAAGTCAGGGAGGGGTGAGAGAGTAAAACTCATGTTTGTGTCACACACCTACCAACACAGGGTATTAAACCCCTGACGACTATGTTGTGCTATCACAGTTCTATGCAGTTATTGGATGCGCCACATGGGTTACCTGTTGTGGAGCCCTCAGAACATATATGTGATGGTGAATGACATCTGCAACAGGGATATAGTAGCTATACGGTAGGTGATGTACACATGCCTGTCCGCATTAACAGGTGCCAGCGTCAACACAGCCACACTCTCACAGGGATGCACACACACTGACACACTTGGCAGGACCAGGATTACAACTCATGAGTAGTGGGATTGCCACAACACATCACTGTGCAGGTATCACATGCACCACATGGGTCATATGGAGGTTGTATGGGCAAAGGGTATGGGGAGGTGTCTGACATCAGACAGTATGCTGCAGTATGCCAATGGGGTTTGTAGTGAGTGTGGATGTGAACATACGTACCATACAACACACACACACACACACAAACACACAGGGTGCCAGTACTGACATGCATGGGTGCATGTCTGCATGGGTGTGTGGTGGTTGACTGTGCCAGATGGCTATACAAGGCTAGGTGATAGGTATACCTTGGCATCAGGCCACATGGCAATGCTCTGCATTGTGGCTCAGGGCTGTAGTTTCTGCATTTGCCCACAAAGGTGGGCACTGTATCCCCCATCCAGTCACCTGGGTGACTATTGTGTGTGGCCAATGCTGTGCATCACTTGCCATGTATGTGTTCCTTAGTCCATGACATGGACGGTGTCTGGGATGTGCACACCTCCCACATGCATGTACAGTGACATGTGGAACTGTACCTGGGGTGTCTGGCCCATGTTGTGAACACAAATTGTCATCAGATGTGCCAGTCTTGCCCACCTGTGGTGGTAACTGATAATGGGCAGCAGGTTTATCCTGCACCTACATTGATAGCATGCTAATGGCATTCCCTGGTGTCAGTGGCATCTGTCCATACAGGGCATGTTGTCAGGCATGGTATGTCCTTTGTGGGTTACATGTGATGGCACCACAGGTGGTGCAGGTGTCCATTGGGGAACATGGGGGAGGTCCACTGTCTGCATGTATGTGCATATTGGACAGATGGACAGGATGCCATGCCCTCTGTAGCCCACTGCTATCACTCCATAGTTACTATCAGTGGTTAATATGCAGTGTACTACCCACATATTGGCTGTTGCCTAGGCATGTGTGTGTGTGTGTGTGTGTGTGTGTGTGTGTGTGTATGAGACATGGGTTGAGAGTGTGCTCTGGGTAATACTGGGGTTGCTAATTGCGATTGCCTGGGCTTGATGGCACATGTATGGGTATGGCTTTGCACCCAGCCTCACAGCTATTTCACATCTGTTATCCATGTATGGTGGGCATTGTGATATATAGTAGGGCCACCATATAAGAAACATGCAAAACCCACTCCACATTGGCCACAGGTGTCACACACTCACAACCACCTCCACACAGTATATGAGTTACAAAGAAACACACACACCTATTACACTACAGCACTACGCAATTATAATATGCACCACAGAGATTACTGGATTACTCCTTCCCTAAAGGTGTATATCACATTGGATGACATCAGCAGGATTGCCAAAGTTGAGTATATGACATGTAGGCAGTGTGAGTACCCTAAAAAGCATTTCTCTCTACACATTCAGAGTCAAACAGACACATGCCATGTCTAGGATTAGAACACCTACCTAACTACTTTATCACACTATAACAGTACTCAGTTGCAGGACGTGCTCTAGAGATTACTGGACTACAATCTTCCAAAAAGGTGCATTTCTAGGTGGATGATATCAGCAGCCTTGCCAAAGTTGAGTATTTGAATTGTTGAGTGTAACTACCCTAAAAAGCATTGTGCTCTACACAGTCAGACAGACACGCACACAAACACACAGTTGCCAAGTCAGGGATTAGAAGTCCTACCTAACTAGTTTATCACACTACAGCAGTACACATTTATGGAACATGCCACGGAGATTACTGGGCTACAACTCTCCCAAAGGTGTAGTTCACATTGGATGACCTCAGCAGGCTTGTCATAGTAGGGCTATGGGGAGGGCAGTGTGTGTGCATGGGCCATAACCCATTCATCTAGGAGTTGACACACCACATGCGGGCACACACAGGGTCATATTTCACAGGTACGTGCGTACAGCTGCAAGATGACTACTTCCTTGTACAGTCATGTTTCACAGCTGGTACATGCACCACATAGGCTGTAATGCTGACAGATACTGGTGGCAAGTATCTGCAGTGAGTGACATCTGCACCTCGTGTTTGGGGCCCTTTGGCTGTGTGCTGGGTGGGACAGGCCTGGATGGCTTCTTTCACAGTCACCCTCTTCCACACATCTATGTTCATCTACCTTTGGTTTATTATAGTGTGTTGTCCTTACATATATGTCTGTATTCCTATCCACTGTGTCTGCAAGGCATCAGTGGTGCATACTGACGAGTGTCTGCACTAACAACTGCGACTGCCAGATATGTCTGGTCCACTGGTGTTTGCAGACATGGCCTTCATGTGTTTAAGTGTGTAAGCATGCCCAGTATGACCTTTCAGTAAGTGTGTGTGTGAGCATGCCCAGTATGCCCATCTGTATTGCATGTGTGGATCAAGTCCAGGTAGTTTGTACTGCAGTGCTGACCTTTGTATTGTACACCAACAGGTAGCATGCTGTCTCTGCAGGGTATCTATCGATCATTTGGCATTGACTGTTACTACATTTCTGCATAGCGGGGGGCACACCTGACTGTTTCTATATTTCTACACAGGTTTGGGTGGAGGGCACACCTTACTGTTACTATATTTCTATGTAGGATGGGGGGCACACCTGACTATTTCTTCACAGGATTGGAGGGGCACACCTGACTGTTACTATATTTCTACATCGGACGGGGGAGGGGCACACCTGACTATTTCTACATTTCTACACAGGATTGGGGGGCACACCTGACTGTTACTATATTTTTATGTAGGATAGGGGGCATGGCTGGCACTTGTACACATTTGCTAGGACTGTACTGGTGTGTCGGGTACTCCATTTCAGTCTGTAGTCTTACCTGTCGTGCTGGCTAGAGGCATACCAGTGTACTACAGATCTTAGCTTTTAATTACCTACATATTAGTTTCTGACTTCCTAGCCTTCAGAACTGACATCCCACTGCCTGACCTGCTGTAGTCTGTCTGTGTAGGCCTGAGGGGGAGGTTACCTATTGTGTCTGTCTACACCTGTCCTGCTGGCCGTGACTGTTGTTGGGTATGTGACCCCCCCTTGACTGGCATGTGTGAGTCACTTACCTTGTGGGTATCCCAGTACTGAGGGTGGTGCTGCAGGGTTGCCTATGTTGGATGCACATAGTACACTCGTACACATAGTTAGGCAGAGGTAGTGTAATGTTGGGCATCCCTTTTACTGTATGTGAGAGTCAAAGAGAGGTGTTATTCCCTGGGTCCCTTCTGTGTCAGTGTATATGCTATGTGTTGTCTCTTTGCCAAGGCCAGGGCATACTGGCCATGCCTCCTTCTGCCTACTGGGGCAGGCTCAGGTTTTTCCTCCTCCAAGTCACTCTGTGCCTGTGTATGCCTTGGCAATGGTGGGGGGGCTGTGTGTCCCTGCCCCATGCTCTTCCTGCTGCAGTTGTTTCCACAGGATAATATTGTGTAGCATGGCACAGACAAGGACAATTTGGGTAGATGTAACTGGTGAGTACTGCAAGACTCCACTGGATGTATCCAAGCACCATAACTGTGACCTGAGCATCCCAAACACATGTTCTATTATGATTCTTGTTTGTGCATGTGCCTTATTATGGAGTTCTTGTTCGGGTGTGTATGCATTTCTGATGGGTGTCAGCCACAGCTCCAGTGTGTAACCTGCATCCCCCACTAGGTGACCATATGGGATGGCCCCACTGGCAAATCTCTGGTACAGCTGTGTCAGATGCCAGATGTGGGAATCATGATAGCTTCCAGGGCAGCCAGCACACGCATTCATTATTATGCCCTGGGCATCACACATGACCTGGCAGTTGATGGAGGTGAAGCCCTTGCAATTGATGTAGACCCTACCCCACTCACCGGGTGGTGCTTTGATGCACATGTGCCTGCAGTCTATTGCACCCACTACCTCAGTGTATTCTGCTATTTCGTGGAAGAGATGCATATTGCTGGCCAATGCCTCACAGGTGGAGAAATATACGTGCTCACCGACATGTGCTAACATGGCATCCAGGAACTGATGAAGTACCGTGGATGCTGATGCCTGTGAAATCCCTATCATATCCACAGTTTGCCTTTGGAAGGTACCTATAGCTAGTATTCTTAGGCCTACACATACCTTGGTATCCACTGGGATGGGTTCCCCTCTGTTAGTTCTGTGTATCAGGCGTGGCCGGCACAGCTCAACAATTTTCTTTAGGAGGTCCATCTCCACCCTATAGCGCTCCACTATCTCCAGCTTATGTAGCCCTTGGTAGGTTACCCTAGGTCTGTACACTCTTCTCCATCTCCTCACTGTGGATTGCTTGGTAGCATTCACATCCTCACCACCCTCAGCTTCTTCCACAAGTTGTATGATAGCTATTGCAGCCCCTAACACTTTGCTGTTGTGAGTGTTAAAAGTTCCCCGCTTGTTTACACCGGTGGTGTAGAGTGTGGGAAAAAACAGAGGAGAAGGTGTTTGCTTAGTTTATAGTAGTGTTCTGGGCTGGGCTGGTCTGCTGCCCATGTAATTGACTGTTTCTGATACATTTCACCTGCCAGCTAAGCTAGTTCTCCTTGATTACCTTCCTACTGCTGTTTTCCCTTCCCATTGTCTTCCTGTTTAAGCCTGTGTGCACGTCGGGCAAATGGAGTGCTCAAATGTGTACACTGCTGCTATTTCCAGGTTTAACCTCTTTTTTCTTCCTGTAAAGCACACACACTTAGACTTTGTGAAGAGTGCTAAGCAGGTTTAGACACACACCCTAGCTTAGCTATGCTAAGCTAGGAGCAAACCCAAGCCACCGGGCTCCAGTCCGCTTACAGTATGCCTGAAACACACCCCCATGATGTCACCTAACTCCTAGGCTTGCACCAGGCTATTCCTACTCTTATACTGTTGGGACCTGACTCACATGCTGGGGAAAACTGGGATTCACTATCCTTCCCCTCATTTGCATAGGATTGTCTGCTAATGCATAGTTACATGTCTCACACTGAGCCCTCCCCCCTTAGGAACCACTACTCACTGGCCAGATTGTCTTCTGCCTGCCATTGACTTACACGGCAGAATACTGATTTTAGTTAGAATGCTTATTTTAGGTTTAGTTTATTATTTTCTCCCTGATCTTGTTTGTGCGTCGCTGCCCTATGCTTAAACGGCCGAGATCGGCTAAAAAATATAAAAGTTGATTTTTTTTTTATTTTTTAAACTGTTTGCAATGCCAGTTGCCTTATACTTGGCCACTGGCATGCTTACTCAATGATATGCAGCCTTTATTTGGAGGTGTCATAGCTCTGTTTTGGATTTTGCAGAAATGTACTCGGTTACTAACCGAGTACATTTCTGCAAATTGCACTAGTCTTGCAGGGACTGTTACAAGCTTCCTGGTTTGCAAAATCACCTCATTTACATGGATTTCACCTGCAAATGGGGTGATTTGCATACCAGGGCTTAGTCCATGCAAGATTAGTGCAGGAGTGCTCATGCATGCCCCTGCAGGCTGTTCCTGGATCGTACGGCAGACATATTGCCTGCTTGAGCTCCTGCACCAATCTTGCACTCTGTGCAAGCTTTGAGAATCCGGGGGATTAGGTTTCCTTGGTTTCAAATTGTTTTAATTTCAAATTTAATGAAGCTTAACATTCTACTTATACAAATTACGTGCAATATTTAATACTATGGGAAATACAAAAATACTTTCTAGAACATGTTCTATCTTGGGTGAAGCTTGGAAAAAAAACTTTCAAAAGTTCTGTTAAACTGGTAGGATTTAAGAATCATCATCAGCTTTGTTAATGCCATCTTCCTTTGAAAGACATCAAAACAATATTCTCTTTGCTCTGGCATGTATAAGATAAAATAGTTAATAATAATTTCTAAAGTATCGTAATTTTAGTCAGAAAAAAATTATTTCTCAAGATATAAAGATATATAATACTTTCTCAAGTATCTTAATTTTAGTCTCTTTCCTTTTCCTTTTTTTATTTTCCTTCTTTATTGCTATCATTTACTCTCTAAATTCATTGTTCGGTAAGAAGATCTTGTAGCTGATTTTGGACAACTATAATATGTTTTGATTTATCTGAACACAAATAACCACATTCATTTGAAAAGGAAGTCTGGTCTGATTTTATGATATTAATATATTTGGAAACTCAGTAAAATATTCTTGAAATAATAAATAGTTCATTAAAATGCAGAGGTTGGAAGGCAAAAATCAAAGATTTTTGAGATCCACTAACATAGCGCCAGTTAGATGTCAAGGCCAACATTCCTGGAAATCTCTTATGTGTATCCAGACTAATAATGGCATCATAGCCAGTCCTGAAATTGTAATACTCATCAAATATAAATCTACTTTCTGATAAAGGTTGAAAATTTGTTGAAGGAATGTAGTTTTAGGATTTTTTTAATGGGAAAGCAGGTAAAAATAGGTCTGTAATGTTTGGATTTTTTTATTGAGACAGATTTTAATAGCATGATTCGAAATAAGTAGTATTGTATTGATAAGGTAGAATAGTAAATGATACAGGTTACTTGGGAGAATATCCTGAGTGTACAAATGTGTGACAAAATATTTCAATATTCCATCTGTGCCAGGCTTGCCTCTAGAGAGCAAATGGATATGCATGTTTTATTAAATGGCTATCTGGGTCAGGCTTACCTGTAAAGGACACAATCTGTAATGATTTAGATATGTTTTACAGAAGACTGGAGTAAGATTTGATAGGTAAGCCAAATTCAGAGAGGTCTAGGATATTAATTTGAGCAAACATATGGAACAGAATAATTTAAAGTATTTAAGTTTAAAGAAATAGATGAAATAATCAAAAAATGTCTTGAATCTGAACAAATGTTGCTCAGACTATGAAGGAAAGTTGATTTCATGTAATCATTCATTGTTACTTCAGGCAATGTAAAACTAGATCCCAAAGTTAAGGAAGTATGAGTAATGTAGATGAGAATAAAAAGAAGAAGTTGCATAATTTGCCCATACATATGACTATTTGCAGAAGTAAGTTTAAAAATGGTGATCTAGGACTCATATAAAGGTGCTCCAAAGTTCGACAGAGGTAGATTCTGTCCATAATTTGAAAGTAAGTCCAGAAACATGAGGTGGTGTGCTAAATGAAGATGAAAAATGTATTGTTAACCTCATAAAATCTGCAAATATAAAACATTAAGAAACTTGTAGATTGTATTATACTAAAGATTTGAGAGTTTGTTTTGTCTGCATGAAGGTTTATTGAATTGAGATATAACAAAATGTTAGGGTAACTATTCAAAGGCAGTATAAAGGCTTTGTTTAGCCTAAACATTAACTAAACATAAGCTAACAAACCTCTCTCTATATTAAACCCATCATGGTATATCTCACCTAGTTAGTAATTAGAATACAATTACATAGAGACAATCAAAACTAGCTTGACTATCTGTGCTATTGATATTCATAAGAGTTCTACTTATAACTCCAGATCACCTAAAATGACAACAATTCTGCATAGTTGCATTGGTTTCTAGAGGAGGAAGGAAATGTAATTTTAATATTTGAAAATGTAATCTTAAAGAGTCAACTTCAAAAAATGAAAGAGAGAACTTTTAGACAGTCAATGATGCAAGAGTTTTAAGACCCAGATGAACCTGGGAATATACAAATACTTATAAAAATAAACACTACAGAGAATCTTTGTCATAGGAAAACAATGGGCATGTTTTTCTATTAGTTCTGTAAACTTTAACATTGTTGGGACAGCACTGTGTTCCACAGTGGTGCAACAGTTGGCAGTAGTTTATTTGTCTGGGTTCCAGGCTGGGGTAATTTATTTGTAGAATTTGCATGCTTTGTTTATAGGTTCATATGTAAGTACTAGGCTAGCTGACTTTGTGGGCCATTTTAAGCCTAGACAATTTTCCTTTCAAATGTGAGAATCAAACCCTGTACCTTTTGTCTATGAAATAAACACCTTACCAATTATGCCAAGCCCCAGCCCCAAAAAAACTTTAACCCCTTTGCATATCAGAGGATGGTTTTGATCCATCGACCTCTAGGTTACTGGATCAGCATGCTTCTGCTAAGCCACTCTGCTGTCTTTAATGTCTGCATGGATTTTCACAAGGGTCCCCATGTTTCAGTTCACTCCAAACATAAATAAAAGGTGAATTTGGAAATGACCTAGATTTCCCCAGGGTGTAGGCAGGTGTGAATGTCTACTTGATTTTTGGTGGACAGATATCTCATCCAGGACTGTTTCCTGCCTTGTCCATTGCTTACCATGATGGACTCTGTTACCATGGGATCCTGACATAATAGGTACTTAAACTGGACAGATGGCTTAACGGAGGGATGGGTGGATGGATATGATTTAAGACAATTCTTGATTATTCATATTTCATCACATCAGAAATCTCCCTGATCAGATCACAAGGACCAATAACATTGAGTAGTAGCATTCTCACACATATTGCAGGCTATCAGAAAATTTGTATGTGATTTTTACATATAAGGCATAATGTTAATTTGGAAGCATTATGGGTGGTTATTCTATTCCTCAGCAAGGATCATAACAGGGAATTGCTTGAAGCCAAATGCGGATGGATTTAATTTTCAGTATTTGAGAACATGTCCTTATTATAGCTTGTTCCAAGTTCCCTGTGGACTATTGGTTTCTAATTAAGATTTTGAAACTTGAGCAAGTGTTCTAGTTAAGTGACTTTCAGCAGTTGGCAGTACTGAACTTATGGACAGAGAGCAAAGTTTAGAAATGTTGCGCTGCAGCACAAGAATTTCTTAGCAGAGATCCAGATGTGTAGTTTGCCAAGTGCCAAGACATACTTTAGAGTATAATAGAGAAGCAGGGTAACATGAGCAACAACTCACAGCCAACCAACAGCTAAGGAGCCATGATGATATGATGCAAGGGCAAGTGAAAGTGAATGGTTATGGAAAAAATGTGAACATATGACAAAGCTTACTTTGAATGAGTCTTATGTGATTGTAGATCACAATACAGTTTGCCAACACAGTGCACTCCACTACTAGATTAATATGTATAATTGATAAGGTTCAATTACAGATGAATTAATGAATGTGTTCACAGTTCCCAAAGCACCCCTCACCTGACACGTACAGACTACAGTATGAAAACTGTGGTGTACTATGGCTGACTCATTGCTGGCATGACAAGGACATCATGACAATATTTTATGTAATCTAAGGAACGTCTAGTTTATTACAGTAAGAGAAACTGGTCATATGAAGAATGGAACTAGGACTAAATGTAGGATTTATGCTGCATAATAAGGATTGTTGTCCCAGTGACTTATTTTTAATTATGTGTATAAAGTAACAAAATCAATAGCTTAATTAGAAAATATAAATATAAAAATAAAATTTATATCCTGGCCTGAGCCAAATTTAAAGGAACACAGTTTAATGTATGTGCACAGCATTTTAAAAAGTTTACTTAAACTGCATATGAACCATAAAACATGCAATGATGACTGTTTTGAAATATGTAAGCTATTTATATAAAGGAAAATTACATTACAAATTTCTTCAAATGTTTCTTCCAAATTTAAACTGCTTCAGCGAATGTTTAATGTGCTGTTTATAAACACACATGTGAAATATGATTACTGTATCATCTACAGTGCTTTAAATTCTGAAATCAGAAAGGCAAATAGTTGTTTGTAATTCCATATCATCTGCTGCTTGAAAGCAAAACAAAAACATGACTTGTTTGTGAAGATTACTAAATGACCTGATCTGGAAGATTACTACAAGTTACACAGGTTTAAAAGTAGGCATTCTAGAATTTGGAAATAAATTCATATATCTTTACTCAGAAATAAAGCTGGAAAATAGAGCAGATATAAAAACTGACAGTTTTAAAACTAGCCTACAGCACATACATAACTGGGTAATGACATTATGAAGTACATTTAGAATTCCATAATTAGTAGCTGAGTGATATAGAATGCATGAGATAAATACAAAATAAATGTTTGCCTGAAGGGAGAAAATTATCAACTGATTAAGGGAGCTCTGTAGTTTATGAAATATGTGAGGACTCTAGCAGACTGAGGGTCCAGGATGATCCCTCTTTGCCATTACATTTTATACTTCCATGTTATTACACACTTAATCATGGCAACTGCTAATAAATCTAGCTGGTAATGCAATATTAAGGAATCCCACCACTGATGTAAATTCTTCTGAAACTATTCATAGTTTTAATATCTTTCAATACAGGAGTATAACTGAAACATTTTAAATATGTTAGTTCAAGTTACTTTTACTAAGGAGTAAACATATTGTTAGTATATAGATTGAAAAAGGGTAATCAAATTCTTAAGTAATGGCAATGTTGTCAGGCAGTATTATAACATTGCTGTGTCAAATGTGTTATTTTGTCATTCCATTATTAAACATGACAATTCTGTGATGCACTTTTTAATTTTTAGAGACAGTCTGACACTTCTGATGGCAATTACTGGAGCTGGAGAAAATGTCCCTTTCCCCAATATGCGGTGTCCATGTAGTTAGTAAAATTTAGGGATAAAGTGGGCACAAACCATAGCTTGGGGGTCTGTGGGGCTTTTCCTCTGTAGAAATAACATTTTTGAAGTAATGCATTATTTATTTATTTATGTTATATAGTTTGTTATTTTCAATGAATTATTGACAAGGCTCGATCTTCCTGGAGATTTGGGTTCAGATACACTGTTACCCTGCCTTCATTCAGTCACACTAC
This sequence comes from Protopterus annectens, assembly GCF_019279795.1. Taxonomy (NCBI): domain Eukaryota; kingdom Metazoa; phylum Chordata; order Ceratodontiformes; family Protopteridae; genus Protopterus; species Protopterus annectens. The sequence continues at coordinate 1,614,160,992 of NC_056737.1, forward strand.
ATCCTTCATGTACTTAAGCAGAATCAGTGCAGTTGTGAACTACACCAAAACAAGAATGTACGTATATACTGCAATTCTTAAACTCACACATTTTGAATGGCTGGTATAATAATTAAAGGTAATGTTTTTCTAAGACACCATTGGCAACATGGTTGTATTTGTATATGTTTTTAATACAGAACTTTATGCACTTTAGATGAATTATTCTGTTTTTCATGTATCCAAAGACTTTGTTTTCACAGAGAGGTGACTGTTAAAAACTTCTCAGCTGACAGGGTATCACATCACACATATTGATATGAGGGAGAATTCAGTGTCATCATCTACAGGGGTAAGGCCATCAGGACTTTGATAGCGCAACACTGAAAACTTTACCAGGCCACTTGGTTTCTTCCCCTTTAAGCATAATGCTGGGTGATTAAGAGTCCTTCTTCAGATCTCTTTTGCTGTACATAAGATGCAGTAACATTGGAGATAGCCTCACACAACTGTTTGCATTTTGAGTGCATTAGTTATACTTTTAGTAAATGTCTGGAGATTTACATATAATTCTTTTCACTGTTGAAGAGATACCCCAACCCCATGTGCAAAAATGGGAAAAGGGGTTGAGAATGGGTGGATGGACAAACATAAGCTGAATACAAATATAATATAAAACATGTACAAACATAGAAAACTTTTTATTTTATTTTTACAACAGAAAGTGCGGTAAGAAAACATTTTATACTAATTGGTTCATTCAAACAAGCTTCTTTACAGCATATAATAGCATTTGACACCTAGCTTATCCATTCTCCAGTCTGTTATAATAATCTCTTTCACAATGATGTAATGGTTCATGATCTACTAAAAAATAATTTGTTACATGCTGTACAGTTTATTCAAAGTGCCGTCAACCACTTAAAACCCAGGTCAGTAATTAAGGACCCTCAGTCCTCACCACTGACTCCAGTGAGGGAGCATCATGGGAAACACCAGAGCACAGAGCACACAAGAGTAAAATTCCACAATTTCCCTTAAGAGCACAAAAGGAACATGCTCTATTTCCTGGGACTGGACTATATACTTCTGTCCACTCCAAATGTATTCCCTTATTATATACTTCAGAGCAATGTGTTCCAGTTTAAGACCTCTGACTCACTCACACTCAAAATAAATTCAAATTTCACACACTCAAACACTTACAAGAAACCTGATACAGATTTCTAGCTGTGTCCCCACCCCAGTGCAAATGGTAAATGCTGTCACAAGAGTCAGACAGGTCTACATGCCCTTAAAATGGTGATCAATTATTAAAAACTAAATATCAAAATAAATTATAGCTATGACCAGAAGCAGCCAGACAATCGAGGTGACCCAGAGAGTATCAAACAGGTATAGGCACACTCTAATCTCTAAGGAACATACTAATTGTCCAACAGCAATGTAAAGTAATGAAAATAATAAGTAAATTGATTACAACAATGTAAATCAGTAACTTTCAATAAACACCAGAATTCAATCACCAGAAATATAAAATTAAACTTTAGGATAGAAGTCCATCATCTTAGAAAAACTCTATCTAAATAACTAAACTTTCCTAATCTAACTATAGAATACTGTCCCTGATCTAATCTAAAACATAACAGCAAGACAAAGGCAGGTTTACATTTTTTGGTGAGTCCTTCTTCTTGGGTATCCACCGACTGCAACTCTTCACTAACTGCTTACTACTGTAACTGACCTCAGCAGTCTTTTATATATCTGGTTAGTAGTAGTCTCACCTATCTTATTTTAAAAATAACAGTCAGCTATTTGAAAAAGTTCTTTTTCCTGTCAATCAGCTGTTAAAAATAATCAGCTAGCAACCAAGAACATTCTAATGACATAACCCAGTGTTCAGCTGAATCTCCACAGACAGTTTGTACTTTAGAATCTCCCTCTCAAACATGTGCAATTAAAAATGCATCAGAACACTGACAGATTCTTTAAACATTTTGTATAAACAGGGAGATACTCAACATTTTAAAAACATATTTACAATTAGATATGATGGCATACAATATAAGTTAATCTGAGAATATACACAAAATCTCCTACCAAACATGCTAACACAGATGACAGTGTTTTCATTTTCTTCACAGTGGTAACCACCTAAACATTTTTAAAGTACAAGGAATGTACAATTGTAATACTAGTTGGGTAATCTATGTGGCAACTTGTTTGTCCCATCCAGTGTTCTACAATGGAAAAACTGAAAAAAAGTTAAGATTTACCAGCATTGTTACGCTACAAAGAGAAAACATTATACTAATGTACTGGATAAGCACTCAAGAGAGTGCAATAATTTTAATAATTTAATTTTTTGTGTTCTTGAAAAATTTAGGCAAAAATGTTGTCCAATGCCACCACACGACCAGTCAGAAGTTCACCAAAAATGTTTAATAGATATCCAAGGTAGTTTAAGCACTTTCATCAGGAATACATCAAGGACTTCATCAGAAACCTATATCTATTAAACATTTTTGGTGAACTGCTGACTGGTCATGCTTGGTGGCATTGGACAACATTTTTGCCTCACATTTGATTTACTTGTTTTGTGTTTGGTTCTTGGTTTCTAGTATTTCTTGAAAAAGTTAACCATGACCTAAGGGAGGTGGGGGGTAACTGGTCAGCTTTTTAGAATCCAGGGAGATGTACTGGCAGGTGTAAGTTAATGTAACCAATTTACCATGTACTAATAGAATATCACTCACTAGTTTATTGAGTTTAAGAGCAGACAACCTTTGAATTATGTTGCACAATATTCATTTTTTTTGTTTTTGTTAAGATTGTATCAATGTCTACTGACTGACTTTTATTATATATTTTATAATTGTCTAGATATATTAGAATTTTGATGAATGAAGAAACACCTTTTTAAATTGATATGACTTTTTTAATGGATATGTCTTTAACTTCTAATTGGAAAATTGTATGTTGGTTTTAATTGGTTGTCTTGCTGTTTAAAAGGCTTGCTATTATGAAGCCTTTTAGTCTGATGAAGTTCCATTGTAATAAAGGTGGAATGAAAGCACTCACTGTTTTAAGCTTGGTTGCTTTATGGTTTTGATTCTTTTTCCAGTGGACACAAATGTATTTGTGGCATTATCCATTCTTGCTTTGGGGATATCTTTTACAGACCAACTGGAATATGCAAAGAGTTTTAAAGGCCTCAGCCTTGCAAATCTTTCATCATTTCCTATATGTGATGCTGATGCATGTGGAAGAGCATGTGTGGTTCCCACAGACAGCAGAGGAAAAAACAACACTATATAGTCTTTCTGTGACTTATCCCATTTCATTGAGGTCATGCTGGCCATTGACTGTGCCCACATTGCTATCAACGCTCAGTATGACATCTGGTATATCTGCCAGTTAGTGTGCAATGCACAGGGTATTATATGCAAAGTGTCTATGTGCTATCCAGGCAATTCCCATGTTTCCCACATCTGGCACATATCTGACCTATGTCAACATTTTATGTGGAAAGCTTTCAATGGGGCTTTCTAGTTGGTAGGTGCATATATTGCCAAGCCTAGAACTCAGAATGGTCCAAGTCAGACAACTCATAATTGTGTTCACTAGCTTGTATTAGAGGGGATGCCACATATGCCTTGGAACCCAGGCTAATGATGTCATAAACAGCACTAAGGTGGAGATGGCATATAACACTGCACTGGTGCAGATATGAGACATCATTGAGTGTATTTTTGGAAGATGAAGTCTTGATTTCCTTGTTTTGACACACATGGCAGTGCATTGCAGTAAACTCTTGAGACATGTGAGAAGCTGTTTGTGGTATGTGCCATGTTACAACAAGGGCAAACAGTAGCACTGGTTAACATTAATGTTTCAACAGTAGAGGAGGAGCTGGGTGAGGAATCAAAGGAGGGTGTGGCTGAGATAGACTCCCATGAGAGGCAGAGGAGGGCACAATATATCATGGCACTTGCAAACAGGCAGTATCTGATTCACAACTATGAGCCATGGCAACACAAACACAGAGCAAAAGTGATACATGCATTTACACATCATGGCTATGACGTAGAGTGTATGGACTGGCCAAGCAGTACATTAAACATTCCCATACCTCATGAGCCAGAGACGTGGGCAGGTAACAGTGGTCATCACTTGCACAGGTGGGGAGACACAGGTTATCAGGCAACAATGCTACTATAGATTAAAGGGTCATGCATGGTACCTGAGGTAAGGCTTTGCATGGCTAGGGAGTTGTCCTCAGGTTTTGGTGTGGAGATAGTCACTAGCCACTAGTTTGTTTTCTTATTGTGATATTTTTTGCTGCTTTGTATTAAAACATATTTTTCTACTTTATATAGTCATGACATTTGTGCATTCTGCATCATGAAAATAAGCTGAATGTCACACCATTGTGATAGGAAGTTTGAAGCCTGACTATTCAACCAGTGATCTGTGTTCATCCTCTGATCTGGGTATCAGCAGGCCCTCTGTGAGGGAACTGAATAAATACAGGCTTGTTATCCAATCCTGAGAAAGCATGCATGAATCTGATGTGACACAGTTAAACCTAATGATGGCTGGTAGGGAATCAAAGCTAGGCATCCAGATTTTACCATGCATGTGACTGCTTGCCATCAGTGCACAATACTGTTTATACCTCATAAGCTCTGAAATTGATATACAGAGATTACACATCACCTGTAAGTACCATAATCCCAGTATGTTTCCTGAAAAATCATTGGTCTTATTGGAGATGAATAAATAGACTGCAAAAGTATCTCGCAAATGTCAAGATTTTCACAGAGTGTCTAGATTTTTGCCTCATATTTTTGTCCGTTCCTCATAAAATTTGTAGATTTCTGGCAAATTTTTGAGATTGAAGTTACTAAATAATGACATACATTTCAGTTTCAGATTTCATATCCTTCAGAAAATGTGTGCTAACACAAATTCTGTTGTTCTAGCAACTTTCTAAGTTTATAGGAGCAATATTTAAAATATGTTCTTATTTTTTGGGCTTTGTCCTTCCATTGTTTTAGGCTTTGTCCAAATTTAAATAGAAATATAACTACTGGAAGCAAGTATAATGCATTGTAAACAAATGGATCTTTTCTCTTCAAGCCTGTGGTGAAAATGGATATTACTTGATTGGACTTTGCTGGTAAACAAAGATTAATAAATGAATAAATATTTCTTGCACCAATAGTTTGAGTAGTATGTGCATGGCAACAGTAGCTAACAGAAGGAATGCAGTGAAGCTGAAAAGTAGATGCCAGCTGGGGGTATCAGTACAAATATATACATAATTGTGATATAAACTAAATAAATAAAACTTGTTACGGAACACTATGTAATTGTGCATGATGCTAATTTACTTAATGAAGAGTAGTTGTTCTTTTCTGTGACTTTCATTTTGCTCCATGCATACATTATAAATTTGTAATACATGCACCTCTCCCAAAAATCAGGGAAATAACCTTATTATAGTGAGGTTCAGCACAGTCTTTGCTAAGAACAAATTTCTGAGGTATGAACCTCAGTATAGCAGCCTTGTTTTAGCTAGGTTCCTGTATTAGAACCTTGGTAAAAGCTAGACTTGTATTATTACATAAAAGATAACCATCATGGAACTATATAGTAAAACTAATAAGAGCATGGAAAGCTGTTAGACACTTTTTGTTGCCAAAAATGAAGGTTTGATAACATATTTAACAAATTTTAAGGCTGTAATTTGAGTAGAGTTAAACTTAGCTTCAGGCTGCTTCTTGCATGTCAGCAAAAAATGTGTTAAAGGTTTTAAGCAGCTAAATATTTTGTACTCCTGTTAATTTTTTAACTAGTTATACACTGGAACAGCTAAGTCTACCTAGGGATTAGAAAAATATCATCAGAATCTAAACATATTTTCAGTTTGTTTTATGTGTCTGAGAAATGGTTTCCAAGAAATTCACCCCGATAAATTCATTTACAGAACTTCACTCTTAAGATGTAGTTCTTGGAATTCATTTTTGAACACATAACAAACTGGTGTTCATTGCCACATGCTCTAATTGGCAAGTGTCCTAACTTCCACTAGCATGATCCTAGTGAATAAACTTGCCCTGTCACCACTTAACTTTCTTGAACTACATAGCCCTACCAGAACTCTAATTCTAATCCTAAATCTCCCAAGAAGTCCCTACCCTAATCCATTTCTCATTCTTCCCTTTAAATCTAATGTCCCCAATCACTCCATAATCCTAAAACTCCCTTCCTACTTTATAAAACTAAAACTCTCTTCCCATTTTCTATACCTAAGATTTCCTTTCTGCTCCCTAAACCTAAAGTGCCTGACCATTCCCTAAACCTAAACTTCCTTCCTGCTCCCTAAACCTTAACCTTCCCTCTTCCTAAACCTAAATCCCCCTGTTGATCACCCTAACCTGCACTCCCACACCTGGTCCTACTCTCTCTCCATGGCTACCATATTAACCCTTCCCAAACTTGGCTATTGTGTTTGGGTGAGGTGTGGCAGCTCCATTCTCTCCCCATGACTGCTCCACTTTGGCTGAACATGTAGCTGAATTTCAACATGAGTGACCTGCCATGCTAGTACAAGATTCACTTGTAGTAGCACCTTATTCCATTTTATAAGTATAATGCGATTGCTGCACTAATAAACATATTATTCCTTACATTTTAGAAATGGTGAGAGATGTAGCTACAAAAGTGAAAGGTACCACTGCATACCTTTATGCAGATTAAATGTTATCCATTATGCCAGAATTAAAAAAAAGTCTCCCTACAGTATAAATGTTTATATTTATATCAGTGTATTTCTAATAAGAATCACAAATGAAAATTTTCTTCAAGTCTATAATCACTGATTCAAGTAAGAAACATCAAAGATCCTGAAGTAATAGCAACATATGTCTTGTAAGATGAAGTGAAAATGCTCAGATTCAAATGTCAAATTTATGTTACAGCCCCTTTCTCCAAATAGTGCTATTACATTACTCACCTATCTAAAATTATTGGCTGCAGTGTGACTTTAACCTAATTATGAATGAACATGTCATGAACATTCAGGCAAGGCATAGCAGCCATGGGGAGAGAATAGAGCTGTCACACGTCAGCCAAACACAATTTTATATCAGACTTCTAACAATATGGGTCTTATTTACTTGCTGTAATCTATTTATTTTATTGATCTTAATATGACAGTCCAGCTCTATTAAATCATGTAACTTCATCTTAGATCATTTCCTTCTAAACTGAGGGCATATTTGTTGCTTTCTGTCTCCTGTGGGCATTCTACAAAAAGTTCCAGAACATCTTCTTGTGACATATTCTCTCTTCAGCTGCATCCAGCATCATCATATCTGATATGCATTTCACTAGTCTGGAAGCATAAGAGCACTATAAATTTTGATTACTGGATTTGGCTACATTATATTTTTGTAAAGGTTTTACTGGATTGTGTATAGCAGTTTTCAATAACTGTAAGGGAATTCATAACTGTACATACTGCTGATATATCTTTTAGTATTCTGACACTTTTATTAAATTAGTTATAAATAAATATGTCACTACAACAGTTAGTTTTTTTTAATTAAAAAAAAAAATCATAAAATATAGTGCTAGAGTTTGAACCATAAATATTCTCTGCTCCTGCACTAATAAAGGTATCACATGTATAGAGTAAGATAAAATATCATAAACTATCGATGGAAACAGTAAGGTAAAATATAATATACTGTAGATTGAAACAATAAAATATGATGTAATAAACCAAACCACGGATTAAAACAATGCCTATTGACACAACATAGTTTTCAGTGCACTGCTTACATTTTCAATTATGTTACTTTATAGTTTAGTGACTGGCAAATTGGTTTTACGATAGCATTTTTCTAGTTCATGTTGCTCATGATATTTTCTGCACCTGAAAAAAGAATAATCCCTGCATTCAACAAAATAAATTGCGAGAATAAGACTATTCTTCCACAGAGTGGTTCATGTCCATTTAGAACAGCAGCATGCCTTGAATATTCATGAAGGCTCGCTGCTGTACTTCCTATATGGACACGAACTGTGAACGAGTGCAGGGGGCATGTCCAAGTAGTGCACAGACACTGAACACGCCCCCTGCACTCAGAAAGTGCCATACAACACTTTCTAAGCCAAACTGGCATAATATTAGAGATTTACTTTAATATTATGCCAGTACTTCAGTGTCTGCCAACACTGAAATTAGATAATTTCAGTGTCCGCGGACACTGAAAGAGACATCGGCATGAAGAAAGAAATGCAGGGGGTGTGTGACAGGTTCTGTAACACACCCCCTGCATTGCTAAAGTGCTGTATGACACTTCTGCAAAATGATACAGCAGGAAATGTGTGCAAATGCACACATAACAGGGGATAAATCCCCCAAAAGTAACAAAACACACATATAGCCCTCACAAACATAGAAAGTTGATAGAGAACAGGTCATGCATTAGCATAAATTACGGAAGGGTAGAAGTCTGAAAGCAAATATATGCCACTATTCCCTTACAGCAGTGCATGTTGACAAAGGCACAATGATGGGGAGAATAAATAATAAATTAGGGACACGCCTGAAAATTTGCCCTTACACACTTAGAAAGTTGATAGAAAACAGGATATGTATTAGAAGGAGTCGCCGAAGGATAGAAGCCTGAAAGCCAAATGAATGCCATTATTTCATGATTTCAGTCCTCAATGAGTTGTCAGAACACCACAAAACTCACTTATATAACATAATATAAAAATAATAATAAACTTTTTTTTTCCAAGCCTGAGGAATGTTTAAGCATAGTAGCTAAGCGGGTGTGCACATTATGGCCATCCACTTAGCATAGCTTAAACATCCCCTAGGAGATAAATGCACATATATAGGTGAAATTCCCAAGTTGAGATAGTGTAATGATTAAAGGCCCATCTTTACATGCAGGTGTTCATGGATTATGTACCAATGCAGGCAACCCATTTTTCTATGGGAAAGTAGTGTTAAAATTGTTTTTGTAAACTTAAATTATGTAGCAACCGTTTTTTGTCAGCCAGGGTAGTGTAACAGGTCCAAAAGTGAGATGTCAGTCTATAAAAGATGTGAAACCCCCATATAAACACAAGTGCCCCATACAGTGTAGTCAAACAAGACTATAATTTAATGAAAGCACATAGGGGGGTATCATGGAAGGTAAACATACAATTATAATTTGTCAGTAATGATGAATCAATCCCACAATCCTGATACTTTATAAAATGAAATGTGAGCAATGCTAAGTAGTGCTCAGCTATGGTAACCTGGTGTAAGCATTGCTTAAATTTAAATGCTAAACAATGAGTAGCCCAGCTAAGCAGATTTGTGCATTGGTAAGCAGTGCTCAACAGCTATACCTTTAAGCACTGCCAACCTTAGCTAAACAGGTTTGCCTGTCATGAAGCTTAGATCAGCATATTCAAAATGGTCCAATGACAGCAAAGGGTGGGAATTTGGCTCTATTTAAACCTCACAAGCAGGAATACAGCCATAACCAGCTATAGCTCATCCTTACAGGCACTATGGCTGGCGTAGGAGAGATTTGCACTTTCAGGCACAGCGCTGGGGCATTCAGGAGTCCACAGTCATGGTTGGACTCCTAGTGAAAGACCATGAGGAGAGACTGCGGCAGGGCTAGTACCAGGGCTCCCAACACAAAGAAGAGGCTTGGGACCATCTTACACATGATCTCACCAGTGCTACTGGCATCCATCGAACTGGTGAGCAGGTCAGGTACCATTTTTCTAACATCAAGGGTAGGAAGAGGGAGATCTTGGATCAGTGGACCCACGACATATGGGCACAGAATGTCCCAGAAGTGTGTAAGTATCAGTATCAATTAGTATTCAACAATGTCCAGCCTATGTATGTGATTGATAGGTATGCATACATGTTACTAGGAGGCTGGTGAGTACAAATCTAGCTTGCAGTATTCAGGGCAACTAAATAGAATGGAGTAGAATGTCAACTGCCAGTAGGTTAAAATGTGTACTGTGTGTAATGAAAAAACGAGACGTTATCACAGTAATACTGATGTACAGGATATCTATCAATAAAAAAGCCAGTACTCTTCAATAAAACTAAAAACTCCAGACTGTTGTGTTTACTTTGGTATGTGGTGGCAGGAATCTAAATGTGTACAGGTTCTGCACAGCAACTATGGCTCTGACAGCATGACTTAATTGAGGGTCATCTGACAAAGATTGTGGAGCTGTAAAACAGGAGATCAACTATATGAAATGTTCCATGCACCAAGTTGTGATTGCTGAATAGTAATATGTAAACTAGTTTACTGTGTCCCTTACAGCAGTGCTTAGTGTTAACCATTGCTTTCCAGATTGTTATATGTCAAAGTATTAATACACAGTACAAGAACTATCTGCCATGCATGAATGTCAGAATTACAAGGTCAGATTGTCCAACCAAGAAAGCATTAGACAGAAAACAGTCAAACAGGCAGCAGTTCCTCAATATCTCATTGTGCTGAAACACAGCCTCATTGTACCTTTTTGCACAAACAGGCACGGTTCGAATCCTGGGAGTGGTAGTAAGCTGTATGCATAATTTCACCCAAAAATATGTGAATATGTGTAGAAACAGTCAGGTAGTGTTAACAGAAATTTCCTACACAGGTCTGCCAGGTAAGGAAATGTTTCTATTAGCCATAAAAAGGTTGTACTAATACACTGTGTACAACACTTCCACTGTCCAACCCCAAGGCTGAAAATGACAGCAAGATAAGTACATACACCAAGTGGTTTCTCCTGATAAATGTCGCTCAAGTGTTACACTGTCACAGCTAGTTTTCACCGCTGCCAATACCAAGGGTGACAGATAGAAATCCAAGCAGAGTATGGCAGTAGCACACACACACAGCATGAGTGCAGGGTACCCCTGTCAGTGTCACATATGTAGCCTTTAATATTTGAATATATGTTTATAGGTTTATAGGTGTTTACTAGGCTAATGACCACAAGGGCCATTTTAAGCCTAATCATGCATTCCAAATCTCTGACAAGTTCTGATACCCTTTTTAAGTGTAAGCAGGGGCTTGGGAAATGAATCATTTAAAAGCAGGGGCCTGGAACATGAACCATTTACAGACTGCCTGTGTCCATTAGAGACATAGGTACCAAACCAGGATGAATTTCATGTTCCCCATCTAACTGTCCAAGCTGTACTTGAATTGAATTAGGGAGGAACTCTGCTTCACATGGATGGAGAGCCTGTTCCAGAGACAGGGTAGTCTCTAAGATGCATACTTGTCTCTCCAGCATATCCTGTTTATATCACAGGCAAGGTTTAAGTCTTTAGAATGGGTAATTCCGGTGCTGTTTGTTCTGTGGATATGAAGGAAGCCCAGCAGAGTGGGGTCTGATAATGCCCTGTATCCCAGGCATAGATCTCCCCTCAACAGTCTGTAGGAGACAGAATACAGGGATGGGGTCTTAAGGCAGTCTACACAGAACATTTTAGTTACACTCTGTATTCTTTTAGTGAGGAACCTCTGTGGACATTGCAATTATTGGATATGCCTTGTTAGGTACATAGAAAAGGAGGCATTGTCCTCAAGGACAGGTCTGATAAATGCTGAATACAGTATAATAATGACTTCCTTGGACTTAGATGCCATACCTTTGTTTATAAGTTGTGCAGCATAGAATGATTTCCTCACTACTACAGACACAGGATGGTCAAAGGATAGATTACTGTCTATGAGTGTCTCTAAGTCTCTGACTACTGAGTAATACAGCTACTACATGATAACATACATCTATGTGTTAGATTTCATAAACTTAAGAAAATGCATGATATTGCTAAAGATTTAATCCTACCATCGTTGATGTGTATATGTAAATTGTGCCTAGTGATGTATAAATGGCATGCTATAAATTTTTTGCTTTGACAAGATGTCTAACATTTATTGTTGGGAATGTACAAGCAGGGTTGGTATGATTGTAAACCACATAAAGGACCAAGAAGGGTAGTGCTGATGGACTAACAAATGTAGCTATAATTTAAAAAGGCAACATATTTATGGCAGACGATAGTGTTAGAACTGATGCTGGATTTAAACACTTGCCAATATGCATTAACAGTCTTTAGATGTCATCATTAGCTCATATCTTTCAATTGTCTAGATTTTTGCCTCATATTTTTGATTTGTTTTTTATAAAATCGTGTTTTTCTAGAAAATCATTGTGGATTCAAGTCAGAATATAATCATAGGCATTTGAGTTTCAGGCTTCATACTCTTTTGAAAATGTATGCCAATTCAAAACCTGTTATTCTATCAACTTTCTAAGATTATAAGAGCAATATTTAAAAATTGTCCATATTTTGTTTTGCTTTTTCCCCCATATTATTTATGGCTTTGTCCAGATTTTTTGCTCTAAGAGGTTAAGAAATATGCATTAGCTGATCACACCACAGAGGAAGGCAAATGACATGTTAAAACACACACACATTTGAAAGGACAATGAAAACACTATGAAGCAATGGAGTATGAGTGTAGCATATTTCATAACTGTATTAACAAGTGCAACATTCCATATATGGTGCACATTCAACCCTACAGCATGTTCAAAGTATGATAATAACTGTGTCCTCCTAGAGCTATCAGTCTGTCTTTCTATAGTGCAACAAGGCTAATCACAGTAGCAACAGGGGCAGCAGACTAATGTGGCCAAAGGCATTAACTCATCAGTTGTTGCCATAAGATATGAACTGTCATTTACCATACATTACAGTTGCTGTTTAGTGCCAGGTTTATAGGTTCACAGGTAGGTACTAGGCTATTGGCCCTAGGGCCTATATAAGCCTAGCCAAAAAGGTACCATAGCTTTCGCCACCCAAGAAAATTATCTTCCTGTGTCCCTGTTGAGCAGAGCCAAAGTGGTAATCCCCGGGGTGAATTTCCTATTTCCCATCCAATCATCAAGATTTTTCTTGAAGAGTGCTAATGAGGAGCTTTGTTTGATGCAGATAGGTAGTTTGTTCCAGAGTATGGGAAGTCTCTGGGACAGGAATCTGTCCCTCCAGCATGTTCTGTTTATTGCGGTGACAAGGTTTAGGTCCTTAGAGTGTGTAGCTCGGAGGGATCGGGATTTCTTTAAGTGTAACATGTCCAACAGTTCTGGGTTTGACATAGCTTTGTATGCTAGGCAGAGATCACCTCTGAGTAGACGATATGCAATGGAGTAAAGCTGGAGATTTTTGAGACAGTCTGCATAGGGCATCTGTTTGAGGCCAGTAATCCTCTTTGTGAGGAATTTCTGCAGCCTTTCCAGTTGTTGTAGATGTCTTGTGAGGTACATACCAAAAGGGGCGTTATACTCTAAAATGGGTCTAATGAGTGATGAGTAGAGGGGAACAATGGCCTCTTTTTTCCTGGATGAGAACCCCTTTGTGATGAGGTGTGCCACATACAAGGATTTCCTAACTACTGTGGCAATGTGATTATCAAAAGAGAGACTACTGTCCACCTGTGTCCCAAGGTCTCTTATCACACTTTCAGTGTTAAGTAGACTAACAGCTATGTGGTAGCTCATGGGTACAGAGTTTTTACCAAAGGGGATGACAATGCCCTTTTTGGCATTGAGCTTGAGGCCATGGCTTTGACACGAGGCATCTGTCTCAGTGAGGCCCTTTTGTAGGATGTCCACATCATTAGGAGTTTTGATTATGGCTCCTAGTTTGCAGTCATCTGCGAACTTTATTAGCCAAAGACCTTCTGTGTTATCCTGTATTTCAGAAAAGTAGATACCAAACAGGAGGGGACCCAGGGCTGAACCCTGTGGTACTCCACTTGTCACTGGTCTGAAGTCGGATTTGGGGTCTGCTACTTTCACAGTGTGGGTTCTGTCAGGGAGCTAATTGGCAGCCCATCATATGACATAGGGATTTATACCTAGTTTAGTGAGTTTATCTATAATTCCAGCATGGGGGATGGTGTCAAAAGCCTTGGCGAGATCTAGATAGTCTGTGTGAACCACCTTACCCTTATCTATGGCTTTGGTGACTGCTTCAAAGAAGTCTATCGGGTTTAGTAGACATGATCTGCCTTTTACAAACCCAAAGTGGGAGGGGTCCAGAGTTTGCAGATTACCAATGTCTTTGTTTATAATTTCCATGATGACACATTCCATGGCATAGGGATTTATACCTAGTTTAGTGAGTTTATCTATAATTCCAGCATGGGGGATGGTGTCAAAAGCCTTGGCGAGATCTAGATAGTCTGTGTGAACCACCTTACCCTTATCTATGGCTTTGGTGACTGCTCCAAAGAAGTCTGTCGGGTTTAGGAGACATGATCTGCCTTTTACAAACCCGAAGTGGGAGGGGTCCAGAGTTTGCAGATTACCAATGTCTTTGTTTATAATTTCCATGATGACACATTCCATGGCATTGCAGACCAGGCTCATTAGGCTAATGGGGCGGTAGTTCCCGGGGTCCATAGTGGCTTCTGCTTTGTGGAGTAGGATAACCATCACTGTGCGCCATTCAGTTGGCACAAAGCCTGAGGTGAGGTTATGATTGAACATGGTGCTTAGGTGGGGTGCCAGTTCATTCTGTAGTTCATGTAGAATGCAGCCTGGGATGTTGTCAGGTCCCATGGATGCTGAGTTCTTGGCTTTGGAGAGTGTGGTTTTTACCTGTGCAGCCAAGATTACAGAAACTTTGCATTCTTCCGGTATAGAGATGGGCCCTTTAGGGGGGTGAGAGGGGGGTAAAGTTAAGCACTGAACCTATCTGCCAGGATGTTGGCAATATCAGTTGGTTCTGTATATTTAGTGCCATTGTGCTGTAACTCAGAGCAGATCTGAGTGTTGCCATTGAGATTCTTGACATAGCTATATAATGCTTTGTGGTTGTCTTTAGAATCAGTGGCGATTTTGTTTTTGTAACTAGCTTTGGAGGATTTTATGAGGGATCTCAGCTTCTTACTGAGGCTGACCAGGGAGTTCCTCCAATCATGGGAATTTACTCTTTTTTGCAACAGTTTCTTTCTTTTGTTGTAGAGTTTGTTTATGGCAGGGGCCCACCAGATTGGCTTCCTTTTTTTGGAGGATAGCATCTTGGTTCTGTTAGGGATAGCACAATCCATGCACTCATGTAAGTGTTTATAAAGTGCATTTGTGTAGGATTCAGCAGTCGTACCTCTATTGTCTGTCTGCATGGGTGTAGTGAAGTTTGCCACTTCTGTCTTAAGAAGTGTGAAGTTGGCTTTGGAGAAAATTTTTACGGTGGTTACCATAATGGGGGGTGGGATGTGGATGTCTAGGGTGATTAGCTTAACGAGGAATTGACCTCTGGTGTGTAACACCGGTCGCCCATGTTGATAATGACCAGGTCTAGGATATTGCTGCCCTGGTGGGGTGTGGATAAGTTGATCCAAGGCATTGGAATTTATGAATTCCAGAAAACATTAATCAAAAGAGTTGGCACATGAGTAGTTTTCCCAGTTAATGGTGGGGTAGTTGAAATCACACATTATTAGGTTGTTGGGTTGTACCCTAATATTATTCAGTGTATCAAGAAATGAAGAGTGGGAATCCTGGGGCATGGTGGGGGATCTGTTGCAAGTTACAATTTGTATTGTGGTCTTGCCCAGAGTTTGTTGTACTTGGATAATCTCGGATGCATTATGCTGAGCAACTAGCCTGGAAGTGTGGATATCCATAATGAATATGGACACACCTCTGCCTGTGATGTTTTGGTCCAGGGTAGGTGGCTGAAAGCTGTGGTATGAATCATAGCCTGGTATTGCAGGGGTGCTCTCTGGAGCCTTGAACCAGGTCTCTGTCACTGCACAGATGAAGTTCACCATTTTAAGGAGTGCCTCAAGTGAATGCTTTTTGAGGTTTTGACGTCTAACATTGAGTAACATTACCCTCAGATTTTGCTTGTGTAAGCATGTATATTTTTAGAATATGTGTAGAAACAGTCAGGTAGTGTTAACAGAAGTTTCCTCCACAGGTCTGCCAGGTAAGGAAGTGTTTCTATTAGCCACAAGAAGGCTGCACTAATACACTGTGTACAATATTCCACTGCCCAACCCCAAGGCTGCAAATAACAGCAAGATAAGTGCATACACCAAGTGGTTTCTCCTGATAAATGTCCCTCAAGTGTCACGCTGTCATGGCTAGTGGTCACTGCTACCAGTACCCAGGGTAACAGATAGAAATCCAGGCAAAGTATGGCAGTAGTACACACACACACACACACACACACACACACACACACACACACACACACACACACACACACACACTACATGAGTACAGGGCACCCATGTCAGTGTCACATATGTAACCCTGAATATGTGATTATGTGTAGAAACAGTCAGGTAGTATTAACAGATATTCCTGCCACAGGCCTACCAGGTAAGGAAATGTATGTATTAGTTTTAAGAAGGCTTTAGTAATACACTGTGCACAAACATTCCATTGCCCAACACCAATCCATAGGTAGATGTAAAGTGAGGTCATACCTGGAGAATAATGAGTACAGTAATGATCAGTACAGATGTGAACAATCAATGCCTATAAAGTTGTTAATTGATATCTCTCTCTCCCACCACCCATTATGCACCAATAATTCATACACATAATCAACGGGTATGTTTTTCTCCAAAACTACTGTTGGGACGTGTCCTGTTGTTCTACAAATATTGAATCATTGGATTATTAATGTTTCCTGTTCAAATACTATCATAGGTTCATAGGTTCATAGGTGTGTACTAGGCTAATGGCCCTGGAGCCTTTACAAGCCTAGCCCATAGGATTACCCTGGCATCGTGCGACCCAACCTTAGTTCCTAGTGCCTCTGTCGAGTAGAGCCACTGGAGTGAACCCGGGGTAAATTTTCTATTTCCTATCCACTCTTCAATATTTCTCTTGAAGAGGGCCAGTGAGGTGCTCTGCTTGACATGTATGGGAAGTCTATTCCATAGCATGGGCAGTCTCTGGGTTATGAACCTGTCCCTCCAGCATGTTCTGTTGATTGTGGTAATGAGGTTGAGGTTTCTGGAGCTTGTAGTGTGGAGGGATTGTGATTTCTTTAGATGTAGCATTTCTAACAGAGCTGGGTCAGACATGGCTTTGTAAGTCAAGCAGAGATCACCTCTAAGTAGACGATATGAGACAGAGAATATTTGGAGTTTTTTGAGTCTGTCCATATAGGACAAGTGTTTAAGGTCTAGGATCCTCTTTGTGAGGTACTTTTGTGGCCTCTCCAGTTGTTGCAGGTGTCTAGTGAGGTACATGCCAAATGGGGCGCTGTACTCAATGATTGGCCTAATGAGGGAAGAGTAGAGGGAGACAATGATCTCTTTCTTCCTGGATGCAAAACCTTTAGTAATGGGATGTGCCACATAGAAGGACTTTCTGACCACAGTGGTAACGTAGTGGTCAAAAGAGAGGTTGCTGTCAACCTGTGTTCCCAGATCTCTTATAACCCCTTGTGTGTTCAGTGGACTACCATCAATGTGGTAATTCAAGGGAACCTGTTTTTTCCCAAAGGGGATGAAGACACATTTTTTTGGCATTGAGCTTAAGGCCATGGTTCTGACACCAGTCAGTCTCATTGAGGCCTTTCTGTAGGATGTCAGCATCACTTGGGGAGTTAATAATAGCTCCCAACTTGCAGTCATCTGTGAACTTTGTCAGCCAGAGTCCCTTCATGTTGACCTGGACTTCAGAGAAGTAGATACCAAACAGGAGAGGACCCATCATTGATGCCCTGTTCCTATCAACATAACCTGCATGTTGTTATGATGTCTGTTGTTCCATTTATGCATGTATTCTGTTTGCTATGCAACTGCTTCAGATCTGTCGATTTGGGTTAATTGGAACACTGATGCATGCTGTTAAAACTAATTTTGAAATGTTTTGTTCATGACTAACGAACATATTTTGTAAAACTTCAACACCATAGCACATTTGGGAAGGCAGATTCCAGCGGATCTGCCTGTCCCAGGACCTCCTTGTCTGCTGGTCCTGCACCACCTTCAGGTGGAACCACCTCAGGGGACTGGGCCTGTCCCCCCCCAGGAGTTGGTGTGGAGAGGACGCTGTCATCTATAGACAGGTCCGGGGTTTGATGTGTAGCAATTTCCAAAAGGAATTTGGTGGACAGCTGCACCAGATTGAGGGCTACCTGGCACATTTTGAGGGTTAGCCTGCCACTCCTGTCCAGCCCCCAGCACAGCCACCTTCAGAGCTGTGAAGGTGCAGTGGTGACTGCCTATGGGTGGAGACCTCAGTCCCACATTTGGGGGCTCATGGGAATCTGATTCCCAACCACCCTCCCCATCCAAGGTGTTTACCTCCCACATATGTCATATACCGCCCATGTCTCCTGTCTTGTCTGTCTTATCTGTCTTCCTACCCAACTTACTTCACCAAATATACCTACTATCCTTCCCCAACATCCCACTCTCAACTTAAAAAAAGGACATCTGTTCCCAAAAAAAATTACGCCCCATACATAGCTGTCCATTTCGCACACGTGTCCACTGGACACATTTAGTCTGGTCCAATTGCCATGACAACATATTCCTGTTGTCCTCACCCCTCTCTCAGGGGTTTGAGTGTCCAAATTCACCTCCAAATTCTGTAGAAATTCACCACTGTTGCTGTAGAAGAAATGGACAGGTATGGACCTTTCCAACATGCATCCTGCACATCCCTAGCTACCTTTCATACTGTACTTCACTCTGTGTGCCCCTTTTTTCATCACTTTCCTATCACCCCCTTTTCTTTTCTTTTAAAGAAATTATTGCAGGGAGTAAGCGGCTGTTAGTGAAGCTAAAATGGATTAACCATGTGTTGGCATCACTTACAGTCACACAAACCCACATAAACCCACTTGCAACTGCTTAAAAGTGCTTTAATCACTCTGTATCCATCAGAGCTTGTTCTGTATAGAAACAAAACAGTCAGCCCTGCCAAGTTTTGAAGCCAGAATGCTGTGTTTTACAATCACAGCAACATACCACTACACTATCAGAGTTGTGGAAATCCCTAATGCTTTAACAAACATATCATACAATCTGGTCATTTAACATTATGGAAAAAAAAAACAGTCTGAAGTCGCAAACCCATGACCCTGTACACTATAGTCAGAACAAGGTACCACCCCACCATCTGAGCTGTAGGAATCAATGTTGCTTTTTCAAACATATCATGCAATAGAGGCATACAACATTAGGGAGAAAGCTCTGTGGAATCATTCCTGTGTTGTATATGGACATATACACACACACACACATATATATATATATATATATATATATATATATATATATATATATATATATATATATATATATATATATATATATATATATATATATATATATATATATATATATATATATATATATATATATATATATATATATATATCTGTTAAAACATATTTATATGAAATAGTGGCTAAATAATATAGATATACATATATAAATATATAAAGGAAGGGAGACATATATATATATATATATATATATATATACATACACACACACACACACACACACACACACACACACACACACACACACACACACACACACACACACGCGCACACACACACACAAATGTATGTACATAACAAGCAGTGCAGTCAGACCTCAGAACCATCCCTCTCAATCTCTTAGTGCAAGACACCTATACAAAGGCTGTAAAAGGGAGGTAGGGAAATGGGCCAGATATAGGGACATATTTCAACTATTGCTGTTAGCAATAATGACATTTGCTACAGCAACAGGGTGAATTTCAGCAGACAATTATTGTAGGATATGAGGATGGAAAATGAAAGGTTATGTCATTATTTACTGACATAAATCCTTGGATCATCACAGTGATTTACTAGCCAAATACAAATAAATTATGGAACAGAACAAAAGTATGGGCCAAACATCTGGACAGTCTGTAAAAATCATGGCATTGGAGAAGTATGCTTAGAACCCCTTAGTGCAATGAATCTGGACCAAGCCTGACAAAGTGGGGGGGACAAAGGCATGAAATTAGGAACATATCCAAAATATGTGAGTAGATAGTTGATGTAGTAACATTGTATGTCCTAACATATATTGACTGAAATATCACAAGTCTACAACTCAATTGCTTCTCATTAGTTAGTGACCTCAATCCCCACATCATCCCACTGATGTGTCAGGAATACATAACAGTCATGGGGATCAGACCAATGATATCAGCCAGACAAAAGGACATCCTACGAATGTGTGGACATAACACATTAGGGAAACTACACTCAGCTAACAAGCAACATCCAAACTACAATTAGACTGTCATAACACTACTGAAATCCAGCTCTGGGGCTGTACACATGCATTTGCAAATATAACAGGCATTACAGGGATGTAGCACTACTGGAAAACAGACACTGGTGTGAAACTGCATACCCACAACCAATTGCACCACAGTCACAGCGACATACCAGTAAGCAAACTGAACACTACAGTATAATGACTGTGTGAGCAACAATATCTCACACCTTACCCCTGCATATACAGCCCCAAGTCCCAGTGTAGTGGAAATCTTGAGGTATTATGGGACATGTCACGGTCTGCCTGTACAAACATATACATGTGATAGAGAACCAAAAACTGTAGCGGCATACTCAGTCAGATATAAAGGGCCCATGACACTCACATGTACCCTCCTCCCTACACAGCCCAAATAACATGTACACACCACACTGCTACACAATCCTGACAGTCTGTTAACAATGGCCAGACATACACAGACTTCTTAAATGTACAGTTTCCCACAAAATGTATAGACACAGGACTCATATCAATGGCCACTTCCTTGTTACATGTCTGGGGGTCTACGACATTACTGGGATGGTAGCAGGAATGAAAACAATAATTAATGATACTACATACCTCTGAACCTCCTAGTGTATGTCATCTGGACAAAACTTGACATAATTGGAGGACAGAGGCCCAGACACAGGGGTATACTGGATATATTGCAATTATAAATTTAGACAGTTGCTGGTGTTACTGGGTTTGTTGTCACATATCTTTTCTGAGGGATATTAAGTCAGTAACATCAATGGATGTTGGCATGTACTGACTGCATTCCCCAGAGTATCCTACTGATTAACCAAGGACAATGACTGTGTGGGGAACAGACCAAATATATAAGCCATGCATCTGGACAGTGTCTTGGCCTCTGGACAGTGTAGAGGTATGACTGCTGTCATGTAACAGAATGGAAATCCCCTGACAACTGCCAAACATGTCACCCTGCACCTTATGAAGCACAGTAAGACCAACGCAACACTCCACCAGATCAGCTCTGGGCAATTACACATGTATATTCAAATATAGCAAACACTGCAGGGATTGAACTGTAGTGAAAAGCAGATAGTGGTACAAAAATGTCCACACAAAAACATTTGTACCACAGTCACAGCAACATACCAGTACCCAAAATGAACTCCAGAGTATGACTGTTTGATCAAACACATCCTGATTGCCAGTCACACACTACACTGACATATACTGGCCAAAATCACAGTGTACTGGGAATCCTGTGGTGTTACAGAAGATTTCACAGTCTGCCCCTACAAGCATACAGACCTGATAGACTGCCAGCAGCTGTATCAGCATGCACAGTCAGATAGGTAAAGGATGTATGACACTCACACCTGCCACTCTCCCTAACCAGCCCATCAAACATCTACACACAACACTGCTACACAATCTTTGTTGTCTGTTCACAATGGCCAAACATACATAACTGTCATAGGTACAGAATTCCACAGAATTTACAGAGTGTGGAACCATAATCCTGGCCAGGAGTCTGCTATGTCACTGGGATGATAACTGGACTGCAGTCGGTAATTAATGATTTACCATACCTCTGCACCTCATAGTGCAGGACATCTGGACAACACATGATGTACTTGGGGGACAGGGGGCTGGAAAGAGGGACATACCACACATAATGGTGTTACAAACTGAAACAGTAGCTTGTGTTGCATGTGTTGTTGTAACATAACATCCCTGAAAGATATGATGTCTGTAACACCAATGGATGTCAACAGTTAGTGACTACAATCCTCACATTATCCTACCGACACCACAAAAAGATGTTGTTCGAGGAACTGACCAAACATAACAGGCAAACCTCTGGCCACTCTGTGGACAACATGGCAGCTGAGAGGTATGTCAGAGGCATATCACTGTCAGAAGTCAAGTAATTCAGTAAATGCATGTCTAGATGAACCATGTCAATCTAGCAACCCTACATGTGCATAACAGCACTAATGACATACAATCTGTACTGAATTCTGGACCTTTGTCCCACATGTTCTTAGGCTGTCTCCACATGTCCTGTCCTGTGACATATTCCCACCTACAGTCTGTGAAACTGTATCCCCCACATCTCCGTAATGTCCACTGCACAGGCAAGGAAAAGGGGCAAGGCCCACATGAAGGATGGAACTAACAGCAGTGTCCAGGCCCACACCACAATATTATGTGGGCACCTACATAGTTGTATTGCCTCAACAATACCTGACAGGACATCAACCCCCTCAAGGTAGGCTGAACACCTGTGGTGGACAGCAGCAATACACAACTACCATCATAGGTGGAAATAATCACAGGACGGGCCAAGGAGGAACAGGTGCCTCATTGGCAGCCATGTCACCTTGTTCTGCACATGCAAATAAGGTCACAGGTGATGTACACTAAGGATGTCTTTGAGTGCAAACTGGATACATCCACCAAGGCCAATCAGTAGGCCTTGCAGACATGTGTCTACAATGCCAGAGGCATCACACATGTCTGCTCTGTAGTGGTGGTCAATAACACCACATATACATATGCCATAGATATAGGCAACTGGCTGCAGACAGGTGAAGTGCAAACTTCACCCCCCCTGTCCCCCATAGGTATACATGTGCATGTACAGCACCTGTCCCCCTTCCCCTTATGATCAGGAAGCCAGTCTGCAATGCCTTCTCAAAGGCACCACACAGAGGTCTCCATAGGCCTGATACCATTCCTGGCTGCATCCTACATGAACACAGGGATGGTCTCTCAGACCCATCCTGCAGTGTAGTCAACCACAGCCTGAGCACTGGTATCATCTCATCTGCACAGAGGACAGACAGAAAGTTGATAGAAAACAGGTTATGCATCAGCATGAATGTTCTGAAGGATACACGTCAGAAACTGAAATGTATGCCATTATGTCATGACAGCAGTCCCCAATGACATGGCTGAAAAAAACTCAGTACTCTCCATTTAATATAATA
This sequence comes from Protopterus annectens, assembly GCF_019279795.1. Classification (NCBI taxonomy): domain Eukaryota; kingdom Metazoa; phylum Chordata; order Ceratodontiformes; family Protopteridae; genus Protopterus; species Protopterus annectens. Next base: position 1,614,184,339 of record NC_056737.1, read on the forward strand.
ACATAATATTAATATATAATAGGAGATAAATAAAAATATACAGCTCAAATCCCCAAACCAGGGTAGTGCAGTGGTCAGAGTCCCAGCTTTGCATGCAGGCATACACGGTTTGAGGACTACAACAGGCATTCCAATTTTACATGTGAAACCAGTATTAAAAATAATATTTTCATATTAAAATATGTGGTAAGCTATTTTTGTCACCTAGGGTAGTGTAAAATGGAAGTGTGAGTGTATATAACATGTGAAGCCACCCATGTATACATGTGTCCCATACAGTATAGTTACACCCGTTGCTACTGTAATGGGAGCACATTTTATACTTTATAAGATATATTTAACAAATATATATATAAATATAATTTAATATAATATAATAATATGATAAGGATATACTATAATAATAATAATATAATATATATATATATGTGTATATATATATATATATATATATATATATATATATATATATATATGGATTCACTTCATAACACTGAAAACTCAAAACACTGAAAACTCAAAAACATCATAATATACAAGGCCAAAACACTGAAACTTAAAAATACTTAAACTCAAAACACTGAAAACACATAAGATACATATACTGAGTTTAAATAACATAAATCATAGCACTTTCCACCAAGTGTAGTGAAGTGTAATCTTGGAGTTGATATATATATATAAGTAGCAGGGGGTGTGGGGGGACACAGCCCCCACATGGGGGGTGCAGGGGTGCTTGCTTCCCTGCTTACACTTGGTGGAAAGTGCTATGATTTATGTTGTTTAAACTCAGTATATGTATAATATGTGTTTTCAGTGTTTTGAGTTTCAGTGTTTTGAGTTTTCAAGATTTTAAAGTTTCAGTGTTTTGGTTTCAGTGTTTTGAGTTTCAGTGTTTTAAGCTTTTAGTGTTATGAAGTGAATCTATATATATATATATATATATATATATATATATACACATATATATTTTATAAGAATGAACTGTGAGCAATGGTTACCAATACTCAGCTATGGTTAGCAGGTTTAAGTATTGCTCAAACATGAATGCTAAGCAGCAGGTAGCTCAGCTAAGCAAATTTGAGCAGTAGTAAATGTTGACTGAGCACCAAAAGAGATCTGTCATTAAAGGACAGCTAGTGAGAGTTGCCCGAATGGTCACTACGCAGGAAGATTTTTTAGAAGAATGTTGCACTTGATGCTTTGTGTTTTTGAAAAAAGTGTATCCCACTTATCTTTCAGATGAGGTGATTCAGGAAGTCATCAATAAAAGAGAAAGAGGCTATTTCAAGCCCATATTAAGTGGGAGAAATAACATCGGCCTGGTGACCAGTCAGGAAGGGAATGTGACCATGGTTTTAGGAGAAGATAGAACAGTATTAGAAGGTCAACAGGTACAAAGTATGAATGTAGCAAATAGTCATGATTTTTCCAAAGCACTGATTATCACCTACAGTGAGGATTCTAGAAGTTTGAAATGGATATTCGAGAAGAACTGGTCCATTCTATTAGAAGACCCTGTTGTGAAGAATTGGGGAATGACCTACTATAGTATATTGAGGGGAATGAATTTTAAAGATTTATTGAAACACATGAGACAAGAGAACCATACTGGTGTTTATGTTATGACCATATATGGAGTATGTACCTGGTGCAACAAAGTATTCCTCAAACTCAGAAGGAATGACATTGCAGGAGCAATAATATGTCCTTTATTAAGACCACAGCTCACCAACAAAAAATTATAGCAGCATACAAAATATAAAACTTGTAGTAGAATTAAGTGCTTTTTCATCCACCATCACCAGAAAGGCTCATCCAGACTCTGCTACACTTTGCTGTGAAGGAAAGGTTAGTTTGCTGTTATTTTTTGTATTTCTGTATTGCCTTTCTATATTTTGAATACTGTAGTTTGTTTTCTTTACCTTGTGTTTTGCTTGCATTCTGTTTAACAGCATATTAAAACTTCAAAAAAGACCACAGCTCTCTCTGTTCTGAGTCAGGCAGAATTTTTCCCCTCCCTCCCACCCATTTAAGTTGTCTTGTTAAATACCACTGTCTTTCTAGTTGCCCGCCTCTTATGTTAATCTGACCATATATCTCATTTCTCTCTACTTTCACTGGCTTATGTGAGTAATCACAAAACCATCACTTTTGAAATCCCACCCTTCAATTATTTAAATTTATTGGCCATCCTACAGTATTTCATAGTACCAAAATACAAAAGTAACCACCCTTTCAGTCCATCTTGCTGTTTTAAAAATAGTAACTCTCCACTAAACCTTAACTTTTAAACAGGTAAAACTCAAGTTACCTACTTTCATATCTAACTTCTCTAGTGCACACTGCAGAGTGCATTCTTTTCAATCTTACCTTTAAGCATCCCTGTTGCTAGCACTTTCTCTAATACCTAAAAAGATCATCTCTACTTGACTCCAAGTAGACTTTTCTCTATCTGTTAAACCTAGCACTTGCTCCTACAGTACTTATTACCTTGATACGGCACTCTTATAGATAGCACCCCAAAAAGGCAAACCCCCATTTCTCGGTCACTCACATCCCGGAATCTCTTTTAAAGTTTTTGTCTAGTCCTTCTAGCATGTCGAGGGATCAGTTGCTAGTGTCCTCTCCTGCTCAGCTGGTGAACCTGGGAATATTGAGGCAATGTTACAATTGCCTCATGTACACAGACAACCCTCTCCTCCTCCCACAAAACATAAATACATGCGAGAGATGCAACTATACGGCCAAACTGGAGGCTGAGCTCTCTCAACATAGGACTGGCAAGACCAGTCAGGAGGAGAAGGTTACCACACACACTATAGACCCAGTCTCACATAGTACCATCACAACCTCAAATCATACACATAAACACACAAAGACATACTCGGGCTCTGATCAAAAATCTACCAAAACAGCAGAGGCCACCAAAGCAGACACCCAAACAACCACCACCTCAGAACACAACACCTGCAACACATAGACCTCACAGTCAGAGTGTCAAACAGTCACAGCCCTTAAGGCCAAACACAATGCCAGACACACTAGTCATTGGTGACTCCATAGTCAGACACACTGACGTCCCGCTCACCAGACTGAGTAAGGAGAAGGTCACAGTAAGCTGCCTGTCGGGCGCTAGAATCCGCCACATAACGCAAGCACTCAGGTCTCTCAACAGCAGGTACAAATATGACTCAGTCATTGTCCACGCTGGTGTAAACGACCTGAGACGCACCTCCTTGGACTACATGAAAAGAGACATTGAGGAGCTCTCTGATTATGTAGCCCAGGCAGGTATGACCCTGACCTTGAGCAGTATCCTACCTTCACCAAGAATGATGCCACAATACAGAGATAAGATGATCAGCTTTAACAATTGGCTTAAACTCTGGTGTCATTCAAAGGGGATCCAATGTCTGTCTGCCTGGGATGACATGCTGGACAAGCCACGCTGCTTTGCAAGGGACGGCTTGCACCTGTCACCCTGGGATTCCGGATATTGGCAAAGGCTCTTGCCACCCCATAGTGCCTTTCTTAGGCAAGGCTCAAATTCTAAACCTACCACCCTAGAACACAAAAAGGAAAAAACTAAGGGTAATGCTGCTCAATGCCAGAAGTCTAAATCTCAAAATGCACGCACTCGAGGCCCTTCTCAGTATGGAGAACATCGATGTCTGTGCAGTGACAGAAACCTGGTTCAAGGCTCCTGAGAGCACCCCAGCACTATCAGGTTTTACCTCTTATCATGCGTTCCGCCCCAAAATCCGGACAATACCAAGAAAGGAGGGGGTATCCATATTCATCAAAGACACCCACACCTCAAGACTGGTGGCAACGCACGATGCATCGGAGACCATCCAGGTGCAATTAACCATAGGCAAGACTGCTCTGCAAATTGTAGCATGTTACAGGCCACCCTCACAAACTCAGGAACCTCACATGGCCTTCCTGAAAACACTAGAGGGATAAATGTATCACCAAACACCATCATACTAGGTGACTTCAATTACCCTAATATAGACTGGGAACACTACTCAAGCCCAAACACCCTAGCCCAAAAGTTCCTGGAATTCATAAACTCAAATGCCATGGAACAACTAGTCACCATCCCCACAAGAGGAGAAAACATACTTGATCTCATCATCACGAACATGGGAGCACAATGTTCAACACCGAAGTATACCCCTCACTGGTGAGATCAGATCACAAACTAATCTCGCTGGAGGTCCTCATCCCACCCCACCTGAAATAAAAAGACCACAGTAAAGAACTTCTCAAAGCCGACTTCACACTTCTAAAGACTAGTGTGGTCTCCTTTAAGGCCCCGAGCGGCGGAAAACAGTACTCAAGCCGCTGAATCACTTACAAATGCCTTCTACCAGCACCTGCAGGACTGCATGGATAAGGCAATCCCAAGCAAAACAAAGACTCTTTGTACCAAAGGCAAGCGTCCACTCTGGTGGACCCCAGCCATAAACAAACTCTACAACAAAAGGAGGAAGCTACTACAAGATAGAGCAAAATCCTTAAAAGGTAAGACACCCTTGATCACTATAAGTAAAAACTAAGAGCTCTCATAAAATCATCCAAAGCAAATTTTGAGAGAAAAATAGCTAAAGACTCAAAAGACAATCATAAGGCCTTCTTTAGCTATGTTAGAAACCTGGGAGGAAACTCCCAGATATGCTCAGAACTAGTTCAAAATGATGTGAAGATTACTGATCCTACAGACATTGCCAACATACTGGCTGACAGGTTCAGTGCAAACTTCTCCCCTCCCCAAAAGGAGAGATATCTATACCAAGCGATTGCAGCCCCCAAACATCTCCAACGCCCAAGTGAGAACTGCTCTCTCCAAAGCAAAAAACACAGCATCCATGGGACCTGATGGTGTCCCCGGCTGTGTGCTCTACGAACTCAACGAGGAATTAAACCCACAGCTAGGACAGCTGTTTAATCATAGTCTTACCTCTGGATACGCACCCAGGAGTGGTGCACTGCAACTGTGGTCCCACTTCACAAAGGCGGTGCCTCCACCGACCCTGGAAATTACCGCCCATTAGCTTGACAAGTCTTATCTGCAAAGCCATGGAGAGGATCATAATGGACCTCATAAATAAAGACATAGGGAATTTGCAGACTTTGGATCCATCCCAGTTTGGCTTTGTCAAAGGCAGATCATGCCTTCTAAACTTGGTTGACTTTTTCAAACAGTCACCAAAGCCATTGATGAGGAAAGGCAGTCCATACAGCCTACCTCGATCTGGCGAAGGCCTTTGATACAATACCCCACTCGGGTATCATTGAAAAACTCATCAGCTTAAATGTTAACCCATACATCACAAGATGGGTTGCAAACTGGCTGAGTGACAGAACCCACAGGGTCAGAGTTGCTGGCGCCATGTCAGACTCAAAGCCTGTCACAAGTGGTGTACCACAGGGCTCAGTCCTGGGCCCACTCTTGTTTGGCATCTACTTTTCCAAAGTACAAGCAAACACAGGAGGGTTATGGCTGACAAAGTTTGCAGATGACTGCAAACTGGGCGCCATAGTAGAAAACACATCTGACACAGATATCCTTCAGAAGGGTCTCACAGAAACGGATAACTGGTGCCAGAGCCATGGCCTAAAGTTAAATGCCAAAAATGCATAGTCATACCCTTCGGGAAAAACAAGGTTACCCCTAGCTACCAAATAGGTGGCAATCCACTGAGTACAGAAGAAGTTATCAGGGACCTGGGGACCCAGGTTGATAGTAGTCTGTCATTCGACACCCATGTAGCTAAAGTAGTTAGGAAGACCTTCTACATTGCCCACCTTATCATGAAGGGATTCTCATCTAGATCAAGGGAGGTCATAGTCTCCCTATACTCATCACTCATCAGACCAATGATTGAGTACAATGCCCCATTCGGAATGTATCTGACCCGACACTTGCAGCAGCTGGAGAGGCCACAAAGTTCCTCACCAAAAGGATAAAGGGTCTCAAACATCTGTCCTATGCTGCCCGACTGAAAGAACTCCAGCTCTATTCAGTCGCCACGCTTGCTCAGAGGTGACCTTTGCCTAACATACAAGGCCATGTCAAACCCAGATTTGATGAATATGCTTCACCTCAAAAATCTAGATCCGTCAGAGCCACAAGGGCGGGAGACTTAAACCTCGACACGGCTATTAATAGGACGTGCTGGAGGGATAGATTCATCACCCAAAGACTCCCTATGCTGTGGAATAAAATCCCGGTATATGTGAGGCAGAGCACCTCGCTGGCCTTGTTCAAGAGAAATCTTGACCAATGGATGGGAGATCGCAGATATACCCCAGGGATTACCTCAGTGTCACTGCTCAACAGAGGCACAGCAAAATAATGGGTATAGTTCCCCATACTAAAGGGGTGGCGTAAGCCACAAAACTATGGGCTAGGCTTGTAAATGCCCTCGGGCAGATAGCCTAGTATGAACCTATGAACCTATGAACCTATGTGGACTTCTTCAGAATCAATTATTCAATTAATACACCACTATATATATGCATTTTGGCGCCAATTCATAATAACATTTTTAAAAGGCAAGTACTATACATATAATCAAATATATAATAAGTTATTAAAAACCCTAATTAAAATCTACATTCTATACTTCCTACAATTTGTTTATTATTCTTAGTGTCTACAATATGAAATCTATTGCTACACTTCATTATTATGTACATTTTATTTCATATAATTTTTATATGATTTTACCTGTGCCTAGGGTCTGATAATTGGGATCCATAACTTAAAAATAAGTAAGGAGTATACATAATAAATATGTTCATAAATTCTAATAATTGAATATATATTATTAATTTTTTTTATAAGTATATAATAATAAAATCACTATAAAAAAATAAAGCAATATGATTTAAAACTCTTCAAAAACCATGTAACGTGCAACATGTTTAACATAGAAATACTAAAATTCATGCATTCCTTAAATAAGTAAAATTATTTAGAACCAATATTCCATACTAAAATGTAGCAGTATATGCATTAAAATAATCGAATATGCACTGATAGTAATCTTCATCCATAATAATACCATTTTATAAAAACGGTTTTAATGTAATGTACCTGGTGCCACAAAATAAAAACAGGAGATAGATTCACTGTAAGAAATAGAACATACCAACTAAAAGGGAAATGTAATTGTAAGTCTAAAGCAGTGGTATATATTGCTACCGGTGAGGCATGCCCAGTATTCTATATTGGCAAAACGGAGAGGCGGTTTTGCCAAAGAATTTATGAGCACGGATATGCTATAAGAAGAAATAATTTCAATAATGCTTTGGCAAACACATTAATGACCAAGTAGAACACCAATTTAAGCTCATGGTCATCAATCAGGTTAATACTGATGATAAGAAAGCATGGGGGAGTCTACTTAGTGTTAAAAGAGTTAAGATGGCAAGTGTGTTTACAAGCTGACAATTGGCCAGGGATTAATTAACCTAGCTCAATTACTCCAGTTGTGAAGCTAAAAGCATTGGAGATGAAGAAAATTGCCTAAAGATAGTGTATATTTATAAACATGCTTTACATATATGTTTTACTATTTTTTGATAACATATTTTAAGCATAATATAATATAAACTTTTTATTGTTAAATACAATGTTTAAATATATATAAAGTGTTTTATATATTAGTAGAGGTCTTTATATAAGTTGATTTTACATACAGTGCAATATTTATTATTTATTTATTTATTTATTTGGTGATTGTTTTCCAGAGCCCATTTTCAATTGAGTCCTGGGGAGAAAAGGTCCAGAAAAATACAAATACATAATACAGAAAGTATAAATCTGTGATATACATTTCAGTTAAACATTTCAGTGTTAGAAATGAACAGATCATAAACATTGCAGTGTAAGTAAAGAACAAATCATAAACATTGCAGTATAAATAACGAACAAATCAAAGAAATGTTGAATTACAAACATTGCATAGATTAAGTAAGTAGAAAAAGAAAATGAAAACGTTTTTTTTTCCTGAATTACATCAGGTACATTTGGTCATTGGTCATACACTAGTGATGGAGAACTAAAGGAGGCAGTGGTAGGTAAGTGGGTAAGAAAATCTGACAAGAAAGTGTAGTTAGAATTTGGTAGGATGGGAGCATGAGAATTTCCATTGTGAAGTAAGGTGTGAGTGCAGTGAGGTTTTAAACAAGGAGAGACTGCTAGTGGTGTGGATAGGAGAATGGAGAGAGTTCCAAAGGCGAGCTAGAGAGAAAGACATCAGGTGATTCCCAGCTGGACGTGTGGGTTTGTGTAGTTTAATAAGGTTTTGAGAATTGGATCTCAGGAGTTAGTCTGGTTTGTGCATTTCAAAGGTGTTTGTTAGTGAGGGGCAGATAGATGGGTTATGAATGAGTTTATGTGCTTGGATGAGTTGGGTATAAGTTAGTAAGTTAGGTAACTCTAGCCAACCTAATTGGTGGAGGGAACTGCAGTGGTGGAAAGAGGCTCTGTGACCTGCAGCGAACTTGGATATTTTGTTATAACAAGATGAGAGTTTTGTTTTGAGGGAAGATTGTAGGTTGGTGAGTATAGTTGTACCATGTAATAGGGAATGGATAAGGTACGTATTGGTTAGTTTAATCCTGGTGGAGGGAGAGATAAAGTGACTGTGATGGTAAAGCATACCGAGTTTTGTATGAGTTTTTTTTATATTTACATGTAGATGCTTGTCAAATTTTAATTGATCATCAATGGCTATTCCTAGTAATTTTGTTTCAGAGACCACTTCTAGGGGAGTATTATTTTTGCTGGTGATTATGAAGGATTGTTTATCTATGGAAGAGGTTTTGGAAGCATTGAATAGCATAAGTTTTGTTTTGGTTGCATTAAGGGCCAGATGGATGTCTAGCATCCACTGCTCAGTAGAAGAGAATGTGGCTTGTGTAAGATTAAGAGTTGTGATGGAAGGAGAGGAACAAATTATAGTGGAATCGTCTGCATATTGAATGAGGCTGGAGTTTGGGATGGCTTGGTAAAAATCGTTTATAAACATGTTAAATAGTAGGGGGCCTAGAATGGAACCTTGGGGGACACCTGTGGATATATTAAGGAAGGGTGAGGTAGCTTTTTTCCATTTTACTGCCTGTTGCCTGTTTGTGAGATAGCTTGAGAACCACTGGGTAGAGGAAGAGAATAGGTTAAGTTTAGAGAGTTTTGTTAGAAGCAAGTTGTGGGAAATGGTGTCAAATGCCTTAGAGAGGTCGAAAAGAAGAGTGAATATGAAGTGACCAGAATCACGGGCTTTGTTGATTGTTTCTAGAAAGGAGAGAAGTGCAGTGGAGGTACTATGACCTGGTCTAAAGCCATGTTGTGTGGGGGTAAGAAAGTGATTATTAATGAGATAGGGTAAGAGTTGTTGGTGTACACACTTTTCAAGAAGCTTAGAAATAGAGGATAGGATGGCTATGGGGCAGAAGTTAGTAATGTTATTATTACTGCCGCCTTTGTGGAGGGGAATGATAAAGGCTTTCTTCCAGAGTTGGGGGACCTGGCATTCTATGATGGACTGATTAATTAGTATACTAACAGGGAAGGCTATTTCTTCTGCAGCTATTTTTAGGAAATAGGAGGGGATTTTGTCAGGGGCATTGGAACCAGGCTTTAATTTAAACAAATTTTTTTTTACATTAGATGTGGAGATGGGTTTGAAGGAGAAAGGTGGTGGTTGAGGGCAGGGGTAGTCAAGGGAGATAGGGGTGGGTAAGGGTTGATGAGAAGCTACTGAATTGTTGGTGAAGGATGATGTTAGCTTGCTGATGGAGTCAATGAAAATGGAGTTAAATTGGGTTACTAAGTCCAGGTCGGTTGCATCTGGGTTTGGGCTAAGGTTTACTATTTTACCAGGGTTGAGGAGAGATGAAATTCCTTTCCAAAATAACTTGGGATTGGTATTGTAATTAGTTTGGAGGGTAGTTAAATATACTTTATGGTCAGAGCCTATAAGTTGTTTGATGTTTTTTCATAATGTTTTATATTCAGTGAGGGTGATAGGGGTTTTATTTTTGAGGTATCGTGTCCAGGCTTTGTCATGTAGACACATGGTGGCTAAAGTGTTTTTGGTTAGCCAGGGTATGGGGTTACTTTTTATATGTTTAGTTTTTAGTTGGGCAAATAAGTTGAGTAGATCTATGAAAGTGGTGTTGAAGTAGGAAAGAGCATTGTCTAAAGGAATGCTTTTTAATGGGTTTCAGTTGGTATTTTTTATTGTGTTGGTGAAAGTTTTGGGATGAATATTTTAAAGCAGTGAGTAGAGGTGTAGGAGTGGGTTAGTTGCATAGAGGAGGGGAGGCGATGGGCAAAAGTGGGGAAATGGTCTGCTAGTGGGTCTGGGAGAATGCCACTGTCTGAGATATAGTGAGGATGGGATACCAGAAATCAGTCTATAATACTTCCAGTATTTAAGTTCTTAGCTGGTCTCGTGGTGGAGTTAATTAGTTGTGTAAATTTGTATAAGTTAATATTGAGAGAGTTGGTAAGGGATTGTATCATGGCCCAGTTTATGTTAACATCACCCAGTATTATGGTTGCATGGTTAATGTTGGAGAACACCCAGGAGAGAATTTGCCAGAGGGATAAGATATTATCTCAGAGGGAATATAGAGGGAGAGAACAAATATTAGTTTATGCTTATTTAGATGGAGTAGGGCTGGTATTGTTTCTGTCTTGCTGAATTTGGGGAAGGGTTTGGTGTAAGGGGTAACTGAGAGGGATGCTGAGTAAAGTAGTGCTATGCCACCACCTTTTTTGTGTCCTGTCATTCCTTATTATGTGATAGTTGGGTGGTTTTAATTCTGAGTCTTTTATGTGGGGCTTAAGCCAGGTTTCTGAGATGGAGAGAATATCAGACTGGTTATGTAGAAGCCAGGCATGAAGGTTTGGGATTTTTTTACATAGGCTCTGAGCATTCAGAGCTGAAAAGTGGAGGATTTACATTTTTTTGGGGGATGGGTTTGTGAGTCTTGGCTTTTTTTGGTAGAGGGGCCTGGGTTTGGGTGGATATCCCCAGAGAGAAGGATAGAAATGAGATATTGGAGGAGATGTTTGGTGAATTTAGGGTGTAATGTATGGGTTATGAGTTTTGTGGAGTTGAAGGTATTGTAATTGGGAGCAATAGATTTAGTGTTAAGCCGGAGTCTATAGGGAAAGAGCATAGTCATATTTAGGGTGTAAAGGTGAGGAGATATAAGGGTAGTAGTGTTTTTGTGTTTTGTTTGGGATGATATAGTGGTGTGGAATGAGGGGGAGTGATTAGAATTAGTAAGTTGGGTGACATAGTTTAGGGAAGTTAAGGTGATTAGGAATACTATTTTGATGAGTAGAGGTAGAGGTTTAAGTGTCATGTTATAAGATAAGGTGGTACTTTTAGGTGATTAAGGATAGAAAAAAGTTAATTGGTCGGTGAAGAGATAAGGTATAGATTGGTGGTGATATAGTTTAATGGGATTGAAGGTTGCTATTGGTGATTTGTTGGAGTATAGCTTAAATTTCTTGGGAGTATAGAAGGATGGGATGATGGGTACTTTTGGATTGGGTAATGAGGTAGTGGGAGTGGTTAAGTTAGTATAAGTGTAGTTGCAGTGGGGGGGTGGGTGAGAATTAGGGGTTGGGTAGGGGAGTGGAGTGAGCCCACAGGGCGAATGGAGCGGGTAGAGCCAAATAGGAAAAGAAGAAAAAAGGTAATGAGGAAAACAATCAGTGAAAGTGGTAGGTAAGTTCCAAGACAAGGTATGCAAGGGAGTAAGGGACTGTTTAGTGGTGGAAGGGGAGAAAGGATAGAACGGTTCAGAGAGAATGTGGATGCATAGAGTAGAGTGAGGAGCAGGAAAATATCTGGGAGAAGGGCTTTATTTCTGATGGACAAAAGAAGCTAAATTAATAGCGGTCTTAGACTACCATCTAGTGGCCAATCCCTGTAATAGCAACAGTGATATCACAATGGGAGACCATGAGACTGAGAGAGAAAGGAAAAAGAAAAGATAAGAAGCAGAGGGGGAGAGTCTAAGGGCTAGGCTGATGATATAATATAGGGTATACAGAGTGGAAAAGTATGGCTGCTGGTTGTCCTACCAAGGAGCATGCACTGAAATCACTTATCAGGAATTAGGCGATATTATTATTATTATTATTATTATTATTATTATTAATAATATAATATTATTATTAGTGTAACTTTAAAGCAGGGCTAGGTGGTGTTGATATAAACTGGATTATGTCCAATCAAGTGCAATGTGTTGATATTTAAAGGAGGGATGAGATTAACACTATGTATGATGAAGTTTAACACTGGTTTAAATTAAAGCGCTTATTTTTTACTGTCTTCATGCCAATAAAGAGTTTGGATTTTACATTATTTGGCTTTTTTACTTGGTGAACAGAAGAGTGGTTTGGGGTCCAGGTCACAGCTTTCATTTTGGTTTTATTTCATTTGTTATTGTGTGGTTTTCCATCAGTAATCCAAATGTATAACAGCAATACTTACATTCTGTCCCTATGTCTGGAACATTCTCCCCCATTTTGTTGACGTGTCTCCACAGTTTTGGTTGTAAGAGGTATTTCCAAATACCCTCTGTGATGCTGTTGTTCACACACCTCCATGAAGTCCTCTTCACTGGGAAAGAAAAGGGCCAACACCCACATAAAGTACTCAATTATAGCAGTGTGTTGCCATGCCATTGGCTATATGAATAACAACACAGCTGTTCTGCATGCAATTAGCAAGTGGAAGACATCAACTGGTGCAAAGGCCATCAGCTGCTCATGAGCATTACCTACAAAAGCAAGCTGCTGTCTATGCAAAACAGATGTACACCCTACATCCATGAGAGAGAGACAGAGAGAGAGAGAGAAAAACAGTGAAAAAAAACAGCAGGATATAACCTGACCTAATAACTTCACTCTACCTTCCTATAAATCAACCTCACCCGCTCCTTTTCATATTCAGCCTGTCCCAACAACATATATTCTAACCCTACTACAGAAACTAAAACCATGCTCTCCCTCAGCAGACCAACTACCTGCTGAATTCCTACAACAATCAGCCAAAGCTATTGCTTATCCCATTTCCATTATGATCAATAGAACTATTACCGAAAGTCATATCCCTAGCTTATGGAAAATTTCCCATATTATTCCCCTCAATAAAGGTGGACACTCCACTGAACTCTCCAACTACCGCCCCATTGCCCTTCTCTCTCCTTTGGCAAAGATCATGGAGAAATGCATTCATAGACAATTACTTGACCATCTAACTCAATATAGTTTACTTTCCAGCTGTCAACATGGATTCAGACCTTCACATAGCACTACCACTGCCCTTCTTTCCTTCAGGGATTGTATCAATAAAAACTACATCCTTAACAAACTTTCTTCAGCACTATTTATTGACCTGTCTAAAGCTTTTAACATAGTAAATCACCAGATTCTCATCAAAATACTTAAATCCCTGTCACTAGATACATCTTCCATAAAGTGGTTCCAGTCCTACCTAGATAAAAGACATCAGGTTGTACTATGGTGCAAGTCTCTATCCACCCTCCTGCCCGTTAACTTTGATGTCCCTCAAGGGTCCATCTTAGGACCTCTACATTTTTCCATATTTATTAATGACCTTCATCTTGCCATCCCACAAGCCACATGCATACAATATGCTGATGACTCCACACTGATATGCTCAGCCACTTCCTCTTCTGAACTTCACTCTCTTACCCAGAAAGTATTTAACACAGTTGAACAATGGTTTACACATAGGTGCCTTCTCCTAAACCCCAAAACAACTAAACTCCTTCTCTTCTCTCCTATCCAAAAGTCCTCTCCTCTTGATTTCTCAGTTATCTCTACCAATAACTATTATATCACCAGACCCAACCACCAAACGATTGGGTATCACTATTGACAACAGTCTGAACTTTGATATCCATATTAACAATACTATAAAAACTGTCAACAAAAAACTAGTCTCTCTCTCTAAAGGATTAAAACATTCCTTTTACCTACAGCTAAAAAACACTATAGCTCACACTCATCTAATCTCTACACTTCCTTATGCCTCACCCATTTTTACTAAGCTATCTAAAAATAACCTTAGCAAATTGGAAATGTCCTACAATAACATTGCCAGATTTGCTACAGGCAACCCATTTATAACCCACCATTGCATTAATATAAAGCAGCTGGGATGGTTGGAACTACAATACCTGATTAAATTCCATCAACTATCTATAGCCCACAACACTCTTTACAAACCTTCCAGAACTCCTATTCTATCCACACTCATCACCCCCTATAAAAATCTGAAATCTTTAAGGTCTTCTCACAAACTTCTAGTACATACCTCTAAATCATACAACAAGGCTGGCAAATACCTCTTCTCTAATACTGTTGGAAAAGCCTGGAATCTCCTCCCCAGTGAACTTTCCTCACTTCCCTCACTATCACTCTTCAAAAACAAATTGAAAGTGCTCCTCAGAACACACTGGTTATGCCCCTGTACTAAGCCTGACTAGTTATGTGTCTCTTCATACTTTGCTCTACCTACCCTTTCTGCTCATAAACTGTGATTCCTTCCTTATTGACCACAATACTCTCTCTCTCTAGAACATCATATATTGTACCAGTATACTATATTATGCCAGCATTCTGCACTGCTGAATTTACTGTGTTAACCTGTAATATGCATTGTAAATATGATTTTTGTTTAATGTTGCTTATTTGTTATGTTGTTGTTTTCATTGCTCTGTCTTGGAGCTTATCTCCCCGGGCCTCTACTAAAAATGGACATGTATCCAGTTAGACTAGCCCGGTCAAGAAATTTAAAATAAAAATAAAATAAAAAATAACAACCTACACTTGGAAAAAAACAGGTATGTCAAACAAGTAAGCATGTAATGGACTGCAGTAGGGTGTATGTAAGAATGGGAAATAGGAAGTTTAACATATATGTCTCAACAAGACTTGCTGTAGTGATATACTGCTGATCATAACCAATGGCCATAGCATCTTGGTCTGCCTGCAGTGACATAGATCATAGGTCAGGCCCCTGAGTCACCCCAGGGAAGGATGGCTCACATATGAATACTACTGGAGTGTGTGTTGAACAATACTGACTGTGACAATGCTTGGCCAGCTACTGGGATGTCATACATATCCATATCTTACTTGTGAATACAACTATGATATACTTCTTTGTCTCAGAAATGTGAGAGACTTATACATGGTATTTGCATAATAAAATATTGTTGCAGATGTGTGTGTTGAACTGCATGTGATATACTGAGCTCATACCATGTAAATGTCCAGTGTTATGCACACTGACTATATGTGTGCCTCATATTTGTAGTCTTTTAGTCATAGAGTTGTGTTATGTCTGGCAAATCCTTGGCAAATCTGTGAAGAGTGACCTTACAACATCTCATTCTTTTTCCTCTGGCTGTTCCTGTTAGGGGTCGCCACAGTGGATCATCTGTTGCCATTTCTGCCTGTCCTCTGCATCTTGCTCTGCCACACCAACCACCTGCATGTCCTCTCTCACCACTTTCAGAACCTTATCTGAGGCCTTCCCCTTTTCCTCTTAGTTGGCATCTACATCCTTGCCATCCTTTTCCCAATATACTCAGCATCCCTCCTCAACACATGTCCAAATCAATGTAATCTTGCCTCTCTGACTTTGGCTCAAAACTGTCCAACATGGGTTGACCCTCTCACATACACATAGCTAATCCTGTGAACCCTCATCACACCCAGTGCAAATCCTAACATCTGCAACTCTGCCACATCCAGCTCTGACTCCTGCCTTTTTGTCAGTTCCACTGTCTCCAACCCATATAACATAGCTGGTCTTACTACCCTCTTGTAGACCTGCCCTTTTACTTTTATTGGCACTCGTCTGTCACAAATCACTCCTGACACTCTTCTTCACCCTCTCCATACTGCCTGTACTCTCTTCTTCACCTGTCCTCTGCAGTTCTCATTACTCTCAACTGTTGATCCCAATAATTTCAACACATCCACCGTTACCAAGTTTACTCCCTGCATCCTCAACTTTCCACTATCCTCCCTCTCATTCACACACAGATATTCTGTCATAGTCCTGCTGACCTTCATTCCTCTCCCCTCTAGAGCATATCCCCACCTCTCTAGGTTCTCCTAAATCTGTTCCCTACTCTCAGTACAGTTCACAATGTCATCTGCAAACATCATAGTCAACAGGGATGATCTTGTCTGCCAACCTGTCCATCACCATTGCAAATAAGAAAGGACTCACAGCTGATCCCTAATGTCATCTCTCCTCCACCTTAAATGCATTTGTCACTCCCACCTCAGACCTCACTGCTGTCACACCACCCTTGTACATATCCTGTACCACTCTTACATATATCTCTGCCACTCATGACTTCCTCATACAATATTACAACTCCCCTCTAGGAACCCTGTCATATGCTTTCTCTAAGTCCAGAAAGACACAAAACACCTACTGACCTTTGTACTTCTCCATCAACACTGTCAGAGCAAACATCACATCTGTAGTGCTCTTTCCTGGCATGACACCATACTGCTGACCACCACTCATCACCTCTCTGCTTAACCTAGCTGCCACTACTCTTTCACATAACTTCATGCTGTGACTGATCAATGTTATCCCTCTGTAGTTACTACAGCTCTGCACATCAACCCTATTCTTAAAACGGTACCCAAATACTTTCTCTCCATTCCTCATGCAACCACTCACTTTCCAAGATGTCATTAAACAATCTGGTTAAAAACACTACTGCCATTTCCCCTAAACACCTTCAACCTTTCACAGGTATGTCATGTGGACCAACAGGCTTTCCAGTATTCATCCTCCTCGTAGCTATCCTTACTTCCTCCTTGGTAAGCTGTTACACTTTCTGATTCACCATAACCACATCTTCCAACCTTCTCTTTCTCATTCTCTTCATTCATTAGCCCCGCAAAGTACTCTGTCCATTCACTCAACACATTCCCCTCACTTGTGAGTATGTTTTCCTCATTATCCTTTATCACCCTTATCTGCTGCATATCTATCCTAGCTCAGTCCCTCTGTCTATCCAATTGATACAAGTCCTTTCATCCCTCCTTAGTTTCCAACCTATCATATAACTCTTCATATGCCTCATCCTTAGCCTTTGCCACCTCTCTCTTTGCCATGCACCTCATCTCCTTATACTCATGTCTACTTTCCTCATCTCTCTGACAATCCCACTCATTCTTCCCCAACCTCTTTCTCTGTATACTGCCCTGTACTTCCTCAGTCCACCACCAGGTCTCTGTGTACTCCTTCCTCCATCTACATGTCAAACCAAGCATCTTTCTAGCCATTCTTCTTTACAAGCTATGCTGTACTTACCCAGATATTTGGTAAATTGTCACTGCCACCCAGTGTCTGTCTTAACTCTTCCCTGAACTCCACCTCACAATCACCCATTTCCAATTCCCACCACTTGATCCTTGGTGCTGCCCTCACACTCCTCCTCTTCTTGATCACCAAAGTCATCTTACAGAACAACATTCTATGCTGCCTTAATACACTGTTCCGTGTCACCACTTTACAGTCTCCAATCTCCTTCAAACTGGCCCTCCTATATTGGATATATTCCACCTGTGTGCATCTTCCTCCACTCTTGTATGTTACATTATGCTTCTCTCTCATGTTATAGTATGTATTCACCACAGCCATGTCCATCCTTTTTGCAAAATTCACTACCACCTCACCGCCTGCATTCCTTTGCTTGACACCATACATACCCATCACTTTCTCATCCCTCTGTTCCCTTCACCAGCATGCCCATTGAAATATGCTGCAATCACCACTCTGTCACCCTTGGGCACAGTCATCACCACATCATCCAACTGACTTCATATTTCTCTTTCTCATCCATCGCACAACCAATTTGCGCAGCATATGCACTAACAACAGTCATCATTATGCCATCAGCTTCATAAACATCACTCTATCAGACACTCATTTCATCCTCCAAAAACACTCTTGGCATACTGTTCCTTCAGGATAACCCCTAGCCTCTTTCTCCTCCCATCCACACCATTATAGCACAATTGTGACCTGCCTCCCATACACCTAGCCATACTCCCCTTCCATCTGGTCTCTTGCACACACAATATATCAACCTTTCCCTGGCCATCATATCAGCTATCTCTGTTCCTATACCAGTCATACTGCCAACATCACTCCTAGCCTTTCTCCTCTCTTCCTGCCATATTAGTGTTGTACATCCTCCAGGGTATGTCTGTCAATGCAAAGGCTACTGTGTTATTGAATGACTCAAGTGTGTTACAGCAATATTAAGACAGTGTCACTAATTTTGTTCCATTGCCCCCCATGTATGCGTGGCATCCTACAGATGTCCCGCTCTAATGGGTTGAGAGGGATGACTGAGCAGCAAGAGTGTGAATACAGTGTGCCATACTGACATAGAACAGAAATGTATATCAGGTATTACCTATGCACATGTCAGTATGAGTAGGTGTATCTGGCCGCCACATAACAACAGACATGTGATGCAAAATGTCAGTTAGATATGTTGTACATGTTGTACATGTGTAATCTTCATTACTGTGCATCCAACAGAGTGCCATTTCTACAGCTACTTGTTGGTGCATTGCTCTGACACAGCCATGGATGCTACAATAAGCATGATTATCAGTTTGAAATTGGAGAAGTGTCCAACTGTGTAATGACTTTGTGTCCATGCCTACTACAAACAGCTATATGAACACCTGCATAGCTGTATGGACTCAGCAATACCTTACTTGTACAACCTGCCTCCACCAAAGTAGAGTAATCCCCTTTGCTGGATGGCAGCAATACACAAACCACAGACTTGGTCCCTATATTGGCTGTACAGGGCAAAGTAGGAGCAGGCACCAACCTGGCATCAAGTCAGCCATTGTCTGAACAAGCATATAAGGTCACAGGTGGATTACTGTAAGGCTAACTATGAGTGCAAATTGGAAAAAATCCACCAAGGGCGATCACAAGGCCATATTCCCATAGGTCTGCAATCTCAGAGGCAACAAACCAGCCTAACCTGTTATAGTGGTTAATCAGACCACATACACACAACATAGCAATAACCAACCTGCTGCAGATAGGGTTAGGGCAAACATCACCCCCCCAGCTCATCATCACTATAGGTGGGTATGCACAGCACCTGCACCCCTCCACTTATCATCAGTGAACAGGTACCTATTTCCTACTGAAAGGCAACAAACGTAAGTATTCATGGGACATGATAACATCCTTGTCTGCATCCTACATGAACTCAGGCATGTGCTCCTAGCTCCATTAAACACTGTAGTCACACCAAGCCTCGGCACCATCCACATCCCATCCTCATGGAAGATGGCCAATGTCATCCGTCTACACAGATCTGAATGAGAAATAGGGGATTATGCAATTAACCGGCCCTCATTGGGGGGAATATGACACATCAGGACCAGGAGTGCAATGCAACCTGATACTGTGCTGATAGATAACAGGGATATGGTGTGGTTGTGAATGAGTGGCTACAGGTATTCAATGTACAAGTGCAGGTTCTGTACATACTGTTGCCAAATGTATGATCTCCTGTGATGTGTTTCCTTGTTTATGTATTCCAGGTGCCATGTCGTATCAGTGAAGGGCAACATTTTCAACGGCTGAGACAACCATTATCATCGAAGCCATAGTACAGCACCATGTAATAATGTTCGGCCGGTGCCAGCAACATCTGTGGGAGAGGACCGCCCTGTGGGATGACCTTGTCCATTGGGTAAATGATGTCGATCTGCATGCACGTACATATGAGCAGGTCCAGCAGCGTGCAACCGACTCCATATGCCATGCCCGACAAAGGGCTGCTGCCATAGCCAGGGACCGCACAGCCACAGGTGGGGGGCCCAACGATGCAGCCCCCACTGACACCCATCGAGGAGCTCCTCGCCAACCTTGCAGCACCCATCCCAGTACAACATCAGGGTACAGACCCCCACATGCTGGAGGTGGGTGGCACTCAGACAATGGACAGAGAGCGTGTAGGTAAGGCCCCAGTGGAGATTACTAGACTAGTGTAGCAGACATACTTGTATCTGTAGAGTATCTATATGCATGCGTCAAGTCAGATTGCAGTTGTGGATGGGGTTTTCTAATGCATAGAAGTGCACATCTATGGTGAAGCACAGCAAATTGTCTAGTATTGGAGGTTCTACTGTAAATGTGCAGACATGCTACATCCATCCTGTACCAATGCCACATGTGAGTCTTCTGACAATACCTCTCTCCCACAACTACCTAAGTCCCTCTGCTCTACATGTGGGACAGCAGCCTGAAGCTAGTGAGTACAGAATTGTTCTGTTGTGGTTTGCCAATACCCCAGGCATGTGAAGGGCATGCAATTTACCATGCACACAACTGTCAGTCATAGCCGTATTGCTTTATGTGCATGCTCACTTGTGGTGGGGTTAACTGCATTGCATCACAGTGGTCACCACAGGGGCCTAGCAGCATACCTCACAACCTGTCAATGCAAGACTTCTGGACAGAGACCAGCAAACTGGGGGGACAAATGGCCTGAGGTAGAGACATGTATGAAACATTACTCTTTTACAGTGAATATAAATAGTGTACATACCCCTGTTAAAATGCCAGGTATTTGTGATATATACAAACTGAGACCACAATATGTCAGTCCACACTTTTTCCAACCTTTAATGTGACCCATAGCATGAACACTTCATGTGTAAAACCAACCAATCTGTTGGGCACTAAATATGGAGTATACAAACCTTACAATAAGCTGGATGCATACGTGTGCACACCCTTCTGATAATATTTTATTGCAGCAGCTTGTGATTTACTGACATCATTCAGTCTGCTTGGGTACACACCTGCCATCAAGTAAAGGCACTCTGAGTAACACCAAATAACAGTCTGCTGTCCAAGTAGGATATTGATGGCATTTACTCAGTTGCCTGCAACAGCAATGGCCATGGCTTGCAGACAGCTTACAAAGCAGAAAAGGGATCACATATTTGAAAGGTATTACTCAGGAGTAGGTTACAACAACATTACCACAGCATTGCATACACCATGGAACACAGTGGAGACAGTCATCAAAAGGTGGATTGAATATGGGACAACAGTGCTGTTAAAAAGAACCTGACGTCCCTTCAAAACTGATGAAAAGACATGTCCAAACCTGGTCAAGGAGGCTGCCAAGAGACATGCAGTAACACTGAGGGTGTTGCAGGAATCTCTTGTAAGTACTGGTGTTGTGTACTACATGTGAGAACAATCTCCCATATTCTGCGTAAGTCTGACCTATGTGGTAGGGTCAGAAGGTGGAAGCATTTCCCCACACCAAAAATCATCCAGGGGTGGATACAACTTGCAAAACAGCACATCGAGTCTCCCAAAG